>NC_016089.4:13452249-13642400 GCF_000004515.6 Glycine max
GTTAACCAATTACCGACGAAATCACACATGAATAAAGGTCAATTTTTCAATTATATGGCAATTCATGATTGGATGACACGCTACATTTCTTGTTAGCACTGTTGCTTGTTAGGAAAAAAAAGAGTAAACCACCATTTGAGTCTGTTACATTAGTTCTTACATATAGTCCCTAGCTAAAAGCTAAAACTAAGGAAATTTTAAATAAGTTCCTGAAAATACAATCTGTCTATCACATTAGTCCAAAAATATAAGAAAATTGTGAATTAATGATAATATTAATAAATGTTTAGGGACCAAAATGGCAATAAGTAGTTATGTTTAAGGACTTAATGAATTCTAGAGACTTATTAGAAATTTCTTTAATTTCAAGGATGAATTTATGTGACAATGCATTACACTTTCACGAACCAAAATGATGATTCACTAAAGGCAAAAACTGTAACTGATACAAAGCAATTGAATTTCCAAACTGAACAAGGAATATTGAAGATTCCATTCGTAACATGAGGAACCCAAAAACTAACTAAAAAAGCAATTAAATTTCCAGCATAAGAGGTTTAGCTCAGTCATTATTTGAGTCTTTGCATAAAACAAGAACCCCACATGCATGCATCATGAAAGTCTAAATGCATTACGCATGTCATGTTTCAACCTTCGCCCATTTTCTCCACAACCGAACAAAACCAAAGACTAATTGATAAAACAGTGATGAAATCACAACGACAAGAACAAAGATAACAAGAAAAAAGAAATTAGAACCCCATCACCGAAAATTCACAAAATCAAGTTAAAATCATTAACAGCATACTCCAATCATTCTAGGAAAAGGTAAAGAAGCAAAACCCATTAAAGAAAACACCAAAAAAAAAAAGTGGGGTATTGATTAAAAACCCAAAAACAATTATTTTAAGTGAAAAGAAAAAAGAAAAGAAAAAATGAGAACCTGTGAAAGGACTCGAATTTTTTCGAGCTTGTCAACGAAGGTGGAGCCAGCCTCCCTCTGGAGAATGTCGTTGAGAAGGTTCCCTAGCAATTTACAGTCATCTTCGAAGCCCTGGAAGGAGATTTCCTCCGTCAGTGATGTCCGTTATTGTAATGTTCCCACACACACAACAAAAAACTTAACACACACAAAAAAAAACGAATACAGAAGAAGAAGAAAGAGAGTGAGAGAGAGGGTTAATATGTGTGTGGTTGAAGGAGTGAGTAGAGGAGAAAGTGGTGGCATATAATAAGGTGGCAAACAATAACTAACTGGCGCGGAGGAAGGGACCGTTGTGAAATTGTGACGTTTTACTTCCATCCACTTTATAGATTAATACATAAATTAACAATTCTTTTCTCCAATGTTTTAGGATCATATTATTATTATAATATTAATTTAAACTAAGGATTAAGTCTATACTTTTAATAATATTAATTTAAACTAAGGATTAAGTCTATACTTTAATATGCTTAAAATTCGAATGCATGAAAAATATTCATTTATGGTGTAACTTAGTCAACTGAGCACTGAATTGTTATAAATTTATTTGACGAGTTTGATTTTTATGAATTAAAAAAATTTATATATTAATCATAGTATGCTAGACTCATAGTATGCTAGACTCATAGAAAAATCATATTTTATAAGAAAGGTAATTTTTCATTATCAAAGTGCATTTGCAGTATTTAATAATAATAATAATAATAATAATAATAATAATATAACTCTAATTATATATTAATTAAAATATCTAGGTATATTATTGGTGTATTTTAAGTGTGTTAATAAATTATATTATTGGTTTATTTTAAGATAATATCTAGGTATAATTTGTTAACGTACTCATATTAAAAAAAACAAGTATATATACATTAGTAAACTGGAATATATTTTAAAAAAATTCAAAATGTTATTTTTTTGTCAAAATTTAAGCTTGAACATCTGAACCTAAGTGGCATTTTTTAGTTAAATTTTAAATGTAATTTTTGGTGATTAAAAACAATCATAAATTACAAAATAAAAATTAAAAGATCAAATCACAATTTGTGGCTGTACAACAACCACCACACACGTCCAAGGCAAGAGATTCAGATTGAGGGCCCAATTGGTGGCTAGAACAACGGTGTTGCTGGCAAAGTTCAATGTAATCACTGACAACACCATCATAGTCACCCAACGCATCATCAAGAAGCTTCCAATAGGGACAAATTTCAGGCTCACAAATTGCAAGTCCACCCCCGCAAAGCCTCCACCCTACACCCTCACAGATCTGGTTGTCGATGTAGAGGCATCCATCGGAGGAAGAGGCAGTGGTGCACAGTGTCAGGGTTGAGCCAACAGAGGAGGTGGAAGGGCCGACTTGATGAGGAGGAAGTCATCGTCGGAGTCCTAGATTTGGAGGGAGAGAGAAAGAGGGGAAGGCGAACCACTTGTCATCGAGGTTGTCATGGAGGTGAGAGGAGGAGGGACAAGGGCAATAAGGCTTCGGAGTAGAAACAAAGAGGACGAAGGGTAGAGAAAGAGAAGGAAGAGAGGCTGGGATCGTTGGATTAGAGAGAGAGAGAAAGAGAAAGGGAAAGAAAAAGAAAAAGTAGGATAGTGCCTAATTTTTAGTGGACACACATGAGAAACTTAGGTTCGGATTCGTCCAAACCTAACTTCGGGCCAAAAAATAACACATTTCTATTTTGTGAGAACGAAAAACATACAAAATTTTTTACAGAGATATATTCCAAACATTTTGACATTTATAAGAACAACAAATATATTTTAGTCTTATTTTTATTGTTAAAAAATGAGTAATGCTACTAACATACTCTTTAACACACTCCTTCATACACACTTTTCTCCAATGTGTTAAAATGTATTGAAAACTGCAAAATCAAGAGAGAGAAAGTCATTGAATACTATGTGGGACTCACTGAATTTTGTGATTTCAAATAAATTTCAACAAATGAGAGAATGTGTGTTCAAAAGAATGTGTGACCCTAACATTTCTCGTTAAAAAATATAGTAGTTTACATATGTAATTGTCCTTTAGTTTATGTTAATCTAAATTAAGAGTGATTTTTTTGTTCAAATGAAAGGATACTAGATGCTAATATAGACCTTCTAATTTTTAAGTGGGTCTATGTTAACATTCCCCATATATAGATAGATATATGAGGAATGTATCTTATATGAGGGTTAGAAGATTAAATTTGGACTGTCTAATCAAACATGAATGATCAAGATTTAATGTCATGTGACCAATTAACCACTTAAAAATTCATGTTATTTTTTTAATAAATCATGTGAATTTTTTAGATTAAACCTTAATACTCCACATATAAGATGTTTCCTCTTATTGGTATTGTTGTAAACTCAACGATGGTTTTTGATAAAACCGTTGTGCTTAGCTTTAAACCAAAGATTGTTTTGCAAAAACCGGTGTGTTAAGCTTCAAATCAAAGAAGATTCTATAAAAATCATCTTGAACACCTTCTTTTAAAGACGGTTTTTCAAATTAAAAAATATTAGTCAATTATTGTTTCATAAAATAAAATAGTAAACAAAATGAAAAATTATTTAAAATGAATTTTTGTAACCATTTTTCTGGCAATTTAATTTTTTTTAACCGACTTGACTTGTTCATCATCAATTTCTTTTTTTTAGTTTTTTCTTCTTGGGTTTTCTTGACCAATGACATGGACAATTCATGTGTTTTCCAAAAAATAAAATTATGGTTTTCATCAGTTTTCAATTGAATTGACTAATATTTTTTTATTTTTTCCTATATATTAATCAGAATATGCTAGACTCATAGAAAAATCATATTTTATAAGAAAGGTAACTTTTTAATTGTCAAAGTGCATTTGCTTTTATCATAGAAATATTGGAGTATTTGGTAATAATAATAATAATAATAATAATAATAATAATAATAATATAACTCTAATTATATATTAATTAAAATATCTAGGTATAACTTGCTAACGTATTCATATTAAAAAAAAAAACAAGTATATATACATTAGTAAACTGGTATAAACAAGTATATATACATTAGTAAACTGGTATATATATTAAAAAAATTCAAATATGTTATTTTTTTGTCAAGAGTTAAGCTTGAATGCATTTGAACCTAAGTGACATCTTTTAGTTAAATTTTAAATGTAATTTTTTCAGATTGAGGGCCCAATTGGTGGCTAGAACCACGGTGTTGCTAGCAGAGTTCTATGTCATCACTGACAACACCATCATCGTCACCCAACGCATCATCAAGAAGCTTCCAATAGAGGCCAACTTCAGGCTCACAAATTGCAAGTCCACCCTCGCAAAGCCTCCACCCTACACCCTCGCAAATCTGGTTGTCGATGTAGAGGCATCCATCGGAGGAAGAGACAGTGGTGCACAGTGTCAGGGTTGAGCCAATAGAGGAGGTGGAAGGACCGACTTGATGAGGAGGAAGTCATTGTCGGAGTCCTAGATTTGGAGGGAGAAAGAAAGAGGGGAAGGCGAACAACTTGTCATCGAGGTTGTCATGGAGGTGAGAGGAGGAAAGGCAAGGGGGCAAGGGCAAGAAGGGTTCGGAGTAGAAATAGAGACTGCGAAGGGTAGAGAAAGAGAAGGAAGAGAGGTTGGATTAGAGAGAGAGAGAGAGAGAGAGAGAGAAAGGGAAAGAAAAAGTAGGATAGTGTCTGGTTTTTAGTGGACACAATTAAAATATCTAGGTTCGGATTCGTCCAAGCTTAGCTTCGAACCAAAAAAACAACACATTTCTATTTTGTGAGGATGAAAAACATACTGAAAATTTTGCAAGGATAAATTCCAAACATTTTGATATTTATAAGAACAAAAAATATATTTTAGCCTTGTTTTTATTGTTAAAAAAAAAGAGAAATGCTACTAACATACTCTTTAACACACTCCTTCATACACACTTTCTCTTATGTGTTAAAATGTATTTAGTTGAAGAACAAGTTCCACAAAATCTTGAACCTACCAAGTGTGATGGTTGGGATTGGTATGAGTGGGATCATTTGCCACACCCTTTGGTTGGGCCTCTTGAGAAAATGGTCAAAGGAGCTTTCGACCCATTTCCAATTTGATTCTGGTAATTGGTAATGATTTTTTTGTGAGGATTCTTGGATAATCGTACGTTTGGGTTAGGTTTAATATGTTTTTGTATGGAATTTTTGTTTAGTCTAACTTATTGTGATGAAAACAATTATGGTTTGAATCGGCATTCAGGATGCACATAAACTTGCAAAATGTCTAATTCGGAAGCAATATTGATATTGTTTGAATTACATTCCATTTATTCAAACTTATTTATTAAAAATATTTTTTAAATAAAATAAATAGATTGTTTTATATTTTGAGATGTTTTAAACTGCTTTTGGTTTAAAAAATAATAATTTTCTACTTATTTTTTAGAAGTTAACTTTATATGTTTCTTAAAAAAACACTTATTTCACATTTTTTTAAAGTTTAAACAAACTGATCCTTAGTTAAATAATAAAACAATCAATTATTTTATGTTACAAATTAATGTAAAAATAAAAAAATAATTATAATTCAATTTTTTTAATATAAAAATTTAAATAACATTGAAGTCTAACTTTTGACAAAGAAAGAATATAATAAAAAAATTAAATTAAGAGGCGAAATTCATTTCATTATACATAACTATATTATTTGATGAATATTTTTTAATTTTTTTATTATTGTAATTAAGTTGTTTTTATTATACATATAAACAACAGGATTTTGGTTATTATACATATAAACAACAAGATTTTGGTTTTATATATATATATATACATCAAGTGTTAGATCATAAATTTTACTCTCAAAAAGTTCCAACATTATATTCATGAACATCAAATCCGTTATCTTCAAAATATCATGTGTCCAATCATTTCGTCTAAATGGATGGAATAAATCTAGTATTGTTTTCTTCTAAAGTCAATTCATTAGAAGACATTGTGGACATTTTTTTGGTACATTTAAGATCATGGTCATAGTTAAAAAAAACATGATTAAATCATTTTTTTCTACTGGCATTCCAATCTAGGAGCTTGTTTCGAATTTAAAATGGGAGAGAACCATGGCTTGAGACTTGGGAGCTTGAGGAACGAGAGTAAAATTGAAAGGAAATCTTAATATATATTTATACAAATCAAGTTAAGTCTTCAGCCAATGTTTCTCGCACAAACTTAAAAAAGGCTTTATGTATTTTTTTTTCCAATTTGTTATTGGAATTTTGGCAAGAGTATTAAATCCCTGAGGTAACAATAGCGATAAGTAGAGTCGTCTCTACAAGAACTTGTGCAATAATTAGGTTATTTAATAATAAATTTAATAGACTATGAATTTCAATGTGATTAAGTGATCAAAAGTAAAGTCTTAAAAAAAGTAACTATAAATAGAAATATCATAAGAAAATGGTTAAATTGTAATTTTAGAATTTTCTTAAGTCTTTTTTTTGAAAACTAAAGTAATCATTTGAAGTATAACTTGATTAAAAGAGATAAAAAAATTTCACAAAAACAAGTTTAAACGATGGAAACATATTTTAAAAAATAGAATATGTTTTTCAAACAAGATCAAATTCAAACACATCTTTTGATGTTGTTTGAAAACTTTTAGAACTTGAACTTCATTTATTAATCATAGGATTCGACAAATCCTAAAAGAATGTCTTGTGAGACAATTTCTGCGAAACGAATCTCAGACACAAAGTACTAAATGAAATCTTAAATGTCATCTTTAATATTGTATCAGATCATGACTTACTTATACTTCCGTCTGAAATATCAAACAGAAGATCATGAAGCATAATCTGATATCACATAAGACAAAACTTTTAACCTTTGTATTTATTTACATCTAATCAAAATAATTAAGGGTCTTGATTCGTCTTAAAATATATTTTGACTTAACAATAACAAAAAGTAAAGATAATTGCATAAGAGTAAAGAGTTAAAAAGGAAGAAAGTTAGGAATAGGAAAAATTGTCAAGGGTAAACCTTGCGTACCTTGAGTTCCTATGAAGATGGAACTTAGTAATGGAAAGGGCCCATCAAGGGTGAATCTTGGGTTTGTCGAGCCTTGGACCAAGGACGTGTTTGCCCTGGGTTTTGTACTTCCATGGAGTTGTGTCGAGGCTTACCAAGGACGGGCCTTGGATTTTGTAAACCCTTATGGATCATCAAGCGCAAAGGTTGGGTTTGATGAGTCTTGCGTGCAGTGCAAGTATTGTGCTCTTACATACACGCCTCTTACAAAGTGGCAGGTACTGGAGACACGGTGGTGTCTATCAGTGGGACTCACCAAAGGAGGACCTTGGGTTTCGCGAGCCCTTTGGAGGATTGACCAGGGAATTTTCCGATGGGTTTTGAGCACCGTACTCTTGCATACATTGCATACATATCACTCGCCATGGGTGGTATGCACTGAAGACGTGGTGATATGTTTCTGCATATATGTCACTTGCCGTGAGTGGCACACACTGGAGACTTGGTAGAGTGCTTGTGGGCATATGTCACTCACCGTGGGTGACATGTACTGGAGTCACAGTGATGCGCTCTTACATGTATGTCACTCGCTGTGGGTGGCACATACTGGAGTCGCGATGAAAATATGCTCTTGCATGTATGCCACTCATCATGGGTGACACACACTGGATACTTAGTAGTATGCTCTTGCATATATGCCTCTTACGAAGTGGCGCGTACTGGAGACTTAATAACGTGTTGTTACGTGCATGTCACTCGTCGTAGGAGGCATGCACTAGAGGCTTAACTAAATTCTCGTGCATATATGTCACTCGTCGTGGGTGACATATACTGGAGTTATATAGTATACGCTCTGCATGTATGTCACTCATCGTGAGTGACATATACTGGAGTCGTGATGCTTAGAAGGAGGGCTTCCCAAGGACGGACCTTGGGTTTTAAGAGCCTTGTAGGTACGACTATGGATGTTCTTGTCTTGATAAGAGACATGTCAAAAGGAAGTGATGCAAAATTTTATTCAATGTATTTAATTAAGTACAAATCCCCTTCATTACCCCAGATGTGCCACGTTAAAAACCCTTCAAACCAAAACCCTTGATTTTTCTACTTTTGGGACATAAGACTTGATTAGGGAAAAGACTACAACATTAGGTTTAAAGTGTAGGTCAGCTAAAGTAGAACTTCAGGTGGGTGGCATTCAACGTTCGTGGAATTACTTTGCCATCTAGCTCTTGTAGGCAGTACGCTCCATTGTCATGGTTGGTTGTGACCCTAAAGGGACCTTCTCAGTTGGGGCTAAGCTTTCCCGCTCTAGGATCTTTTTTGGCTTCCTCTCGGACTCGCCATACGAGGTCGCCAGGTTGAAAGGCTCATGATTGAACCTTTATATTGTATCTTTTGGTTGGCAACTTCTTCTCTAATCCTTGTCATTTCTTGGACTTTATCAATGATTTCAAGTTCCACCCTCATATTTTCTTCATTTTGTTGTTGCTGAAATAATAGTCTCCTTGTTGATGATTCCCCACCTTCTATGGGGATCATGGTGTCTGTGCCATATGTAAGTTGGTAATGAGTTTCGTTGGTGGTTGTTTAGGGTGTACAATGGTACGCCTAGAGTATGTTGTAGAGTTCTTCTTTCCATAGGCCTTTAGACTTGTCAAGTCTAGTACGCAGGGCCCTGAGAATGACTCGATTAGCTGCCTCTGCATGTCCGTTAGTCTAAGGATGTTCAACAGAGGTGACTAGGTGCTTGATCCCTATCCTTGTCAAGAAGTCTTCGTAAGTCTGAGCTTTGAATTGAGTGTCGTTGTCGTGACGATAGCATATGGGAGGTCGTACTTGGAGATAAGGTATTTCTAGGTGAACTTTTCCACCTCGCTGGCCATAATTTCCTGAAGTGGTCTTGCTTCTATCCACTTGGTGAAGTAGTTAATAATGACAAGTAAGTATTTCACAGCTCCTAGGGCCTTTGGTAGCAGTCCCAGTATGTCCATTCCCACATGGCGAAAGGGCAAGCGCCACATGGCGAAAGACCAAGGGGAGCTTAGACTGTGAAGGTTGTTAGGAGAAGTGCATGGAACGTCTGCAAACTCTTGACATCTTCGGCATCTCTTGGTAAAGTTGAGGGTGTCTATCCTAAGTGTTGGCTAGTAGTAGCCCGCTCGCACCGCTTTAGTGGCCAAGGAGCGTCCTCTGGTATGGAGACCGCAAATCCATTCGTGAAGTGCTCTCATGATGTAGTCTGTCTGTTGACTATTTAGGCACTTGAGTAAGAATGCTGTCAACCCTCTTTTGAATAGCTTGTCATCAAGGATGGCATAGTAATTGGCCTTACATTTGAGGTGTTGGGCTTCGTCCTCATTTGGCGATAGGACCCCCCAAATTAGGAAGTTCTTGTAGGAGATCATCTAGTTTGGTTACTTCTCTTCTCCTGCCATAATTTCCTCAGCATCTATGGTTGGAGTTTAAAGTGTCTCCTAGATGATTGTCTTGAGGTGCCAACACCTTCTTAATGCTAGCTAGCTTAGAGAGTAGGTCCACTCAAATGTTGCTTTCCCTGGGGATGTAATACATTTAGAAACACCCAAAATTGTTGATGAGAGACTTCGCTATGTGATAGTACTTGAGTAGTACTGTTTCCTTGGTCCGGTATATGTTGGCAACCTGTCCTTGGACAAGTTATGAGTCTATGTAGCTTCGTAGCCACTTGGCTTCAACTTTTCTTGCTAACTTTAGACCTGCAATGAGTGCTTCGTGGTTTGCCTGGTTGTTTGAGGCTCTGAAGTTGAGCTTGAGGGCTTGCTCTAGAGTGATATTGTCAAGGCCTTCGAGGATAGTCCCTACCCCGCTTCCTTTTACGTTGGACACACCGTCAACGAAAAGGATCCACCAGTCTAGGGTGGTTTGTCGTTTCCGACGAATTCTACCAAAAATTCAGTCATGAATTGCGTCTTCATGGGGTCGCGTGGTTCGTACTGGATGTCAAACTCTGAAAGTTCGATGGAGCAGGCCACCATCTTTCTTACGAGTTCAGGATTTCTCAAAAACCTGCTTGATGGGGTAGTTCGTCTTGACTACCACTTGATGACTCGGGAAGTAAGGCTTGAGTCGTTGGGCCAAGGGAATGAGTGTTAGCGCAACCTTTTCAATCATTTTGTAGCGTTTCTCGGTGTCATGGAGCATATGACTGGAGAAGTAGATAGGGAGTTAGTTCTTCCCTTCCTCTTGTATAGGGGCTGAGCTGACAACTTCGTCAATTACTGAGAGATACAAGAGCAAGGGTGCTCTTGGCCTTGATCGACTCAAAGATGGTAGTGTGGTTATGGTCTTCTTGAAAGCTAGAAAGGCTTGTTCACAAGTCTCGTTCCATTAAAAAGGCTTAATTTTCTTGAGCAGTTTGTAAAATGGTTTCGCCTTTTCGGTGAGCTTTGGGAAGAACCTAGACAGGGATGCTAGCCTACGTTGAGCTTCTGAACTTCTTGTATGTTGGTTGGGCTATGCATCTCCAGTATGACAGTGCATTTGTCGGGGTTAGCTTCAATCCCCTGGTGGGTGATCATAAAACCAAGGAACTTGTCGCCGCCTACTCCGAAAGTACACATTTTAGGGTTAAGGCGCATTCGTATTTTTGTAGTTCCCCGAAGACTTCTTCCTTGTCCGCCACATGTTGGGGTATGCTTTGAGACTTGAAAACTATGTCGTCCACATGTACCTCGACATTTCATATGATTTTTGTTTGAAGACTCAGTCCATCAGTCGTTGGTATGTCGCGCCTATGTTTTTTAGGCCGAAAGGCATGACCCTTTAGTAAAATTTGGCATCTTCAATGATGAATATTTTTTTCTCCTCGCCTGGAAGATGCATTCTAATCTAGTTGTATCAGGAATAGGCTTCTAGAAAGCTTAGCACCTAGAACCCGAATGATCTATCGACTAGCCTGTCGATGCTGGATATAGGGTATGCATCTTTGGGGCATGCCCTGTTCAGTTCAATGTAGTCGATGCACATGCGCCATTTGCCGTTGGCCTTTTTGATCATGACGACATTGGCGAGCTAGGTACATAACCTAACCTCTCTGATGAAGTTTGCGTGGAGTAGCTTGTCAACTTTTTCTTTGACAGCTTTATGCCACTTTTCTCTCGTCTTCCTTTTCTTCTATGATACTTGTTTGGCCTGGGGCCAGATAGCAAGTTGGTGGAAGATTATGTCAAGGTGGATTCTTGACATTTCAGATGGTTGCGAGGCAAAGAGATCAATGTTTTTGCGTAGCATGTCAGCAAGGCACCGGTATTCATGAGCGGAGAGGTCTCTATTAAGCCATGTGCACTACCCCAATTTAGGTCTAAGTTGCAACTGCGCAAGATCTTCAATGGGTTTCAGGCCTCTATTGAAGGTGTCATATCGCGGATCTATGTCAAATTCACCCCCAAGCTAGCTTGGTAGACAGTTAAGGCTCGAACATGAGACCCTTCATCCACTGTCATGACTTGTGTGCATTCAGCCACTATAGGGTGAGGCATGGCAGGCTCCTGAATGGGAGGATATGGTGCTACCTTCAGGCTCTCTGCATAGCACTGGCGTGCTTACTTTTGGTCAGCCTTAACTATTACAATCTCCCATGTCAGTGTAGGGAATTTCGTTGTCAAATGGGGCATGGAGGATATGGCTCCCAATCCTTGAGTGTCTTTCTTCCTATTAAGGCAAAGTATGATGTGGTCGCGTCAACCAGTAGATATCTGATGGTGAAGCTCCTAGAGAGCTTGCCCTGACCGAAGGTGGTCCATCAAGTCCACATAGCCTCGGGTTTCGACTCTCTCGCCTATAAAGTCGAGGAATGGACTTGCGTAAGGGTGGACAATGTCGAGTGAAACCTCGAGTCTCTGGAATGTTTTTCAATACAGGATGTTAGGGAAATTGTCCTGGTCGATGAGGACCCTAGACACCATGAAATTCACTATGATGATGGAGACAACCACCGGGATTGTCTTGGTTGATGAGATTGATGCCCCTGAAGTCCTTGTGCCGTAAAGGTGATAGGAGGGACACTTCGCTATAGGAGGTGTCGACAAAATTAATGTTGATGTCCCAGATAGTGTGTAGGTGCTGCTTTCGGGACTGGTTGGACTATCCTTCATAGGAAAAGCCTCTAGCGATGGTGTTGATTACACCTCTGATGTGCTGGCGGATTCCTATTCTGGTGAAGGTGGTCGCTCGTGCCGCTGTGGTTGTTGTCTCTGTCTACCTCGGTCTTCCACTCTTCTCCTGTCTACTTCTTGGTTCTTGTGTTGCTCCTCTTGATGTCCTTTAGGCCTTGCTCCTGCCTGGTAGTGGTCTGGTCTCTTAACAAACTGGGCTAAGTATCCAGCCTGTATAAGTTCTTCGATCTTGCCGTTCAAGGCCCAACAATCTTTGGTGTTGTGTTCAATACTGCGGTGAAACTTGCAGTACTTGGTTGCGTCTGACCCTGGCCTCAGAGATTTCATTTGGGGTAGCCGGACAGGTACCTCCAGGTCGAAGGCTTCCTCAAGAATCGTGGTACGATTGGCCGTCAAGGGTATGTAACGCTCATACCGGGCCTTTTGGAGAGAGGTTGGCACTTGTCTAGCTTGTGCCTCTTATCTGACTTGTGCAAGTAGGTCTTGGTGTTTGCTTTGCACCTTTCACACTTTTGTTTGACTTGGTAGACTTCATTCCAGAATTTGGACATTTCTTCTATCTGGATGTAACCCTTGGCTCGTTCGTGCGGCTCATCCATGCTACCAGGTAGTTTTTTGCACAAATTATCTACGAACTTGCTAGGGTGTAGTGCGAGAAGCATGGAATGCAACTTTATCTCAGTGTTGAGATTTCGGATCTGGACGACTGTGCGCCCAAATTTGCCAATGAACTTTCTGAGGGATTCATCGTCTGCTTGTCGTAGACTGGCCAAGGCAGCCAAGGTCATGCAATGAGACCTACTGGTGGCGTACTGCACACTGAATCGTTCGATGAGGGTGTCGAAGCTATCTATGGATCTTGGTGGGAGTCCACCATACCATGTCAATGTTGCTCCCTCGAGGGATATAGGGAAGACACGACATAGAATTGTGTCGTCATTGGTGTAAAGGTTTGTCTATGTTAGGAAGGCGTCCAAATGCTCGTCTGGATCTGTTGTCTCATCATACCGCTCGAGGTTAAGTGATTTTCACCCCAAGGGTATGTCTACCTCCATAACGCGGTCGATAAAAGGATGTCAATGGACAGTCTGTGTTGTTGGACGATGCATGAGAGAGACTCGGATCGTCTGCAGTGTTGCTTGAGCGTTGGGGGTGTGATTCCCCTATAAGACTTTTTATGTTATGTTCACTTAACCAAGTCGTGTGTGCCTCGTTTAAACGAGTTTATTAGAAATGCCTAATGCTATGAACCCACTTGTAGTATAAAAAGGTGGCCTAAAACACAAAGCAACGGTTCCAAAGTTTATGAATTCCAAGGCACAAAGGTAAGAGAGAGTTGTGTGCTGGTTTCCATGCTTAGAGATTCATCCCTAATTGTCTGTTTATTAATTTTTCTTTTCCCATGGTTATGAGTAGCTAAATCCTTTGTTTGTTGGGATTTAATGTAATTGGATACTGCTCACATGTAATTATTGTATTTTCCTTATTCAATAAAGTACTATTATTGTTTCTCTTCTATATTTATTATTTTTTCTTGGTCTGATCATCTTATTGCATGATTCTCTCTATTCAATTGCTTTGCAAAATTAAATTGGATTGAGAACAAAAGAGATCAACCAATGAACTTTATGCCTAGGGATAGGGTAACGATTATTGGTTATCATTTAAAACCCTAGTTCATATTGTTGGTCAATTGATTATATTACTCAAGGGATTGATAGTGCAATCAAGACACTTTGGTTTTCTCACTTAAAAGATTAAGGTTAGCAAAAATTGCAGGTTAATGAAAATATATGCTTAATTGAATAGGAATAATTTGTAATGCATGTTACGTTAACCCAATGAAGTTAATCTCCAATGATTTCATCCATTGATACAAACCAAGTTTTCTGGGCACACCAAGTGTTTGAAAAAAATCAACAATCAACTTTATTCCTTTTTAACTCTTTACTCTTATGCAATTGTCTTTACTTTTTGTTATTGTTAAGTCAAAAGATATTTTAAGATGAATCAAGACCCTTAATTATTTTTATTAGATACAAATAAATACAACGGTTAAAAGTTTTGTCTTATGTGATATCAGATTATGCTTCATGATCTTCTGTTTGATATTTCAGACAGAAATATGAATAAGTCATGATCTGATACAATATTAAAGATGACATTTAAGACTTCATTTAGTACTTTGTGTCTGAGGTTCATTTCGCAGAAATTGTCTCACAAGACATTCTTTCAGGATTTGTCGAATCCTATGAAGAATAAATGAAGTTTAAGTTCTAAAAGTTTCCAAACAACATCAAAAGATGTGTTTTACTGTGATAGATCTACTTTGACTAAAAGGAACTGATTTTTTGTTATAGTGATCAACACGAAAGCCAATCATAGTGGTTTTCCTACATGAAGCAGGATATGCGTTTAATGCAAGCATTAAATGATCTAATAACCACAAGCTTCAGATGCAAGCTCAAAGGAAAATTATAATCGTTTAGAAACAACAAACACTTGAAAATGAAAACCTATAAATACTAGATGCTTTGAAGAAATGAGTAACGAACCTACACGCTATCATTCAAATTCTTTATGTAGAAAACTCTTTGTATATTCTTATAAAGTTTGAAAAGCTCTCAAAACATCTTGAATACTCTAAGACAAAAAACTAAATGCTTAGATTTCACATTTGTTTGTAAGATGATTAAGATTTAATCAGTTAGCAAATCAAACAACATATCTTCTGATTTGTATAGAACCAACAGTGGCTTGGTAGGACAAAGAATATTCGGTTGTTAAAGCTTGGCGATAAACTTTGTTGTGAGAGCTAAAAGTAACAGTGACAAATACTTGTAACTTTTGTGAAATTAGTGAAACTTGATTGCTAACCAAAAACTGAACTTAGTCTGAATGGTAGAGACAAACCAATATAAATATGGGTCTTACTTTCTTTTTAGTTATCTTTTGTCTTAAACTGACATAGTGTTTGAATTTGATCTTGTTTGAAAAACATATTCTATTTTTTAAAATATGTTTCCATCGTCTAAACTTGTTTTTGCGCAAATTTGTTATCTCGTTTTATTAAGTTATACTTCAAATGATAACTTTAATTTTCACGAAAAAAGACTTAAGAAAATTCTAAAATTACAATTTAACCCCTTATGATATTTCTATTTGTAGTTACTTTTTTTAAGACTTTACTTTTGATCACTTAATCACATTGAAATTCATAGTCTATTAAATTTATTATTAAATAACCTAATTATTGCACAAGTTTTTGTGGAGACGACTCTATTTATCGCTATTGCTACCTGAGGGATTTAATACTCTTGTCAAAATTCCAATAACAAATTGGAAAAAAATACATAAAGTCTTCGTTAAGTTTGGGCGAGAAACATTGGCTGAAGACTCAACTTGATTTGTATAAATATATATTAAGATTTCCTTTCAATTTTACTCTCATTCCTCAAGCTCTCAAGCCATGGTTCCCTCCCATTTTAAATTCGAAACAAGCTCCTAGATTGGAATGCCAGCAGAAAAAAATGATTTAATCATGCTTTTTTTAACTATGACCATGATCTCAAATGTACCAAACAAATGTCCACAATGTCTTCTAATGAATTGACTTTAGAAGAAAACAATACTAGATTTTGTCCATCCATTTAGACGAAATGATTAGACACATGATATTTTGAAGATAAAGGATTTGGTGTTCATGAATATAGTGTGGGATATTTTTTAGAGTAAAATTTATGATCTAAAACTTTATATATATATATATATAACCAAAATCCTGCTGTTTATATGTTTAATAAAAACAACTTAACTACAATTATAAAAATTAAAAATATTCATCAAATAATATAGTTATGTATAATGAAATGAATTTCTCCTCTTAATTTAATTTTTTTAACGTTTTTTAACTTTACCAAAATATTCTTTCTTTGTCAAAAGTTAGACTTCAATGTTATTTAAATTTTTATATTTAAAATATTGAATAATTAATTATTTTTTATTTTTACGTTAATTTGTAACATAAAATAATTGATTGTTTTTATTATTTAACTAAGGATCAGTTTGTTTAAACTTTAAAAAAATTATGAAATAAGTGTTTTTTTAAGAAACATATAAAGTTAACTTCTCAAAAAGAAGTAGAAATTAATATTTTTTAAACCAAAAGCAGTTTCAAACATATCAAAATATAAAAAAATCTGTTTATTTTATCTAAAAAATATTTTTTAATAAATAGGTTTGAATAAATGGACCCTAATTCAAACACTATCAATGTTGCTTCTGAATTAGACGTTTTACAAATTTACGTGCATCCTGAATGTCATTCAAACCATAATTGTTTTCATCACAATATGTTAAACTAAACAAAAAATTTCCAAGAATCCAAGAATCCTCACAAAACAAAATCATACCAATTACCAAAATCAAATTGGAAATGGGTCGAAAGCTCCTTTGACCATTTTCTCAAGAGGCCCAAACAGAGGGTGTGACAAATGATCCCACTCGTACCAATCCCAACCATCACACTTGGTAGGTTCAAGATTTTGTGGAACTTGTTCTTTAACTACATCCACATCCACCATTGCCCTCATGAAAATGGTCACATAGTGACACTTTTTTGGCTGCTCTAACATAGTTTGTTACTGTCAAAATCTGAGTTTCCTATGTCCAACTATGTTTCCTCTTTCACTTCTCTTGCAGCGCATTCCTCAAAACTCTCCTGAAAAATTAAAATGCCCCCAAATTAGTTAGATAAAATAAATTTAATTAACAATTTGTTATATTTATACTATCATTTAAGAGTTTAATATCTATGTAATAATAGAATAAATCAAACTTACCATACCTGATGAATTGTGATTAGATGATTCTATAAAATATATTACACTATCTATGCATAATTCTTTTCTCATCATTTAATTATTAAACAAAGTACTATATTTTTTTAGTTATCTACAATAACAGTAATGGAGTTTAAACATAAAACATCATACAAACTTAATAACTTTCCTTTCACCCAGCTAACCTTGGTGGGTTTTAATTATAAATGATAATTTTTAATTTTATTTTATAAAAATTACTTTAAAAATAATGCTTAGAGTAACTTTAATTAAAAAGTATTAGGAACATAATCATCTAATTCTAACACATTTTTTATTTAAAATTTATTAAAAATTTAAAAAGTAAAACTCTTTTAAAAAAATAGTTCATAATAAAGATTATGTTTAAAAGAATATTTAAAAAAATATATTACTAACATGTTTTATTTAATTAATAATACAATTTTGTTTTACTAATAATAAAGCATCAAAATTACTAATAATAAAGCATCAAAATTAAACTAAACACAAATAAAATTTGCACTTAAAAAAAATAAGCTGCACTAACTAAGGTCAGTTTAATAATAATAAAAATTCATAATTTATATAAAATTCTAAGTTATTTTTACGCCCATATTAAGTTCAAATAATAATAATAATAATAATAATAATAATATAAAAACAAAACTAAGCATTACTCGATTATTTCGTTTTCAAAATGTTTGACGAAAAAAAAACATAATATGAGAGAGAGTAAGGGAGTGACCGAATTCGAGGTGGCCGCCTAGAAAGGTGAAGGTGGCGTTGCCGACAGCGGAGCGGCAACGACCGAGGAGGATCAATCTGCCCTTCAAGAGGAAGACGACAACCACCACCCGCAGCTCCGACTCGCCACTTTGTTTTTGTTCTCTATTTCTTTTAGGCTCTTGTTTCACCACATTGTTACTATGTTGCTAGTCAACACTCAACTTCTGCAGTGTTGAATTATCCAATATGTGAATGACATGTGGTCTAGTGGTTGTTTTTCTACGAACATGTGTAAACAAATTAATTGTTAGATCAAAATTAATTGTTACAAAATTTATTATCTAAATTTTCATGCGCATTAAATATTAAAAATCTTAGTATTACATATAGTGACATTAATTATTTTATAATATAATTGATTTATTAGTTTAGTTGGTTAAAGTGTTGTGCTAATAACACAAAACTCGAAGGTTTGATTCTTGTTTGGGTCATTAATTTTAAATTAATTTGTAAAACATTTTTGAAAAAAAAATAAAAATAAAATTATTTGAACCACTTATGGATTGGACAATCCTTAAGCTTCAACACTCGTTTGATGGGTGCACCATCTCTTATGCTGGGTGCGTGTAACAAAGCCCCATTATGGAATGGACATCCATCAACTACCATAGAATGGACTTAATTTAGTTTATTGGGACCGATAATAATAGTCGTTTACAACACTTGTCATAAACTTGTAAAAATAAATGTAATAAATTTTGTAGGGAGATAATTACATTATTTTAAAAATTAATATATAAGTATATTTTCCTTCAATTATACATTGTCGTATATGATAAAATTGTTGATTTTAATAATAATTATTTTAAAATCATATTGATAATATTTTTTATTAATCAATAATGTTAATACAAATATATATTTACTTAACTTACATTTAAAAGATTTTTTAAATGACCTATAGTTTTACCTTTTAACCAAATAAGTTTTTTTTATAAAATTTTATGCATAAGGTTAACTTTTTTTATATAAAAAAAAAAGTTTGGCTTAACCTAGGCTCTATATAGGATAGACCATAGGCTTGTATGGAGCAGTTTGATGTATTCTTTTTGCTACAAACTAGATCTTGATAAAAAAAAATGTATATATTTAAAATTCAATAGTACCATCCATAAAAAAATTCAGTAGTACCTTAAACAATATTATTTTCTATAAAAGAATTGTCGTTCTTGTGAAACCAGAAACAAAACACTCAGAATTCTTGTGAAACCAAAAAACAAAAAACTTAGATGAGTAGATACCCTTTTTTTAGTCTTGATGGAACTGGATATAATAATTGATTTGAAGGACTTCATTTAACCCCATTTTAAATAATATAAGAAAAAATAAAAAATCTTAGTCAATTCAATTGAAAAATCTGCACCAGTCCTCGATTTGGCCGATTGCACCAAATTGGCTCTTAGCAAAGTTAATTCTGAGACCAGATACCATTTCAAAGCTTTTGAGAATAGCCTTAATAACTGTGACATTATCCATAGATGGTTCCCCAAAGAAGATAGTATCATCAGCAAATTGTAGTCTTGACTGGGATCTTTTTCTTTCCCACCATAAAACTGTGGTAGCAGTTTTTGGAAACAGCTGCCCTCATCATGCCTGTCAAGCCTTCAGCAACTAGGTCAAACAAAAAGGGAGCCAATGGATCCCCTTGTCTCAAGCCTCTTTGAGGTTTAAATTCAGAAGTAGGACTTCCATTCACTAGTATAGATATTGATGTTGATGAAAGACACCCCTTAATCCAGCCAATCCACTTTTCATGAAACCCCATTCTTCTCATCATGTAAAAGAGGAAATGCCAAGACACAGAGTCATATGCTTTTTCAAAATCAACTTTGAACACCAAACAAGGTCTTTTAGATCTCCAAACCTCCTCAACAATCTCATTAGCAATTAAAACTCCATGAAGCAACTGTCTGCCTTTAACAAAAACTGATTGCCTTTCATCTATGAGATGATTCATAACCTTGCTAAGCCTATTTGATAGTACTTTGGCAATAATTTTGTAGACACAGCCTATTAGAGATATTGGTCTGAAATCACTAATAAGTTGAGGGTCCTTGATCTTGGGGATAAGAGCAATGAATGATGAGTTGAGACCCTTGGGGAAGACTGCATTCACATAAAATTCTAAGAAGAACCTAAGGAACTCAGGTTTCAGCTCCTTCCAGAAGTGCTTAATGAAGCTAAAATTAAGCCCATCAGGCCCTGGGCTTTTTTCACTGCCACAAGCCCACACTGCACTAGATATCTCCTCCTCTTTGAAGGGTTCCACCAACATCTCACTTTGGATTGAACGCAAGACATTAAAAGAGACCCCATCTAAGTTGGGTTTGTGCAGGTAAGGTTCAACAAATCTGCCTTTAAAATGCTGAAGAACTGCATCCTTAATGGCAGCAGGGTTTTCTACCCAACTACCATTAATTTGCATCCCCCTCAAGGCATTCCTCCTTCTGCTGGAATTAATGATTTTGTGGAAGTAGGAAGTGTTGCTATCTCCCTCTTTGATCCACTTACATCTAGACTTCTGTCGCAATATTGATTCATGAAGAATAGAATGCTCCCAAAGGTCAGATTGGGCTTTCTTGAGCTCTTGAACTTGCTGATCAGTAGGTTGAGCTGTGAGGGAATTCTCCAAGTCATTCAGCTTATTATGCTGGATTAGCTTCACCTTGTTGCCCAAGTCTACACAATTTTCTTTGCTCCAGGTTTTTAACCTTTGCTTAATTTTCATTTCAAGGCATATCCCCCCCCATCCCATAGGCTGATTAGCAAACCAGCAGTCCCTCACCACCTTATTGAAGTCCTTATTGTGCAACCAAGCATCAAAAACCCTAAAAGGCTTAAGGCCCCAATCAATATTTTTAGAATTCAAAATGATAGGGCAATGATCTGAGTAGTTCCTTTCAAGGTTGTGTTGGGAACTATCAGGCCACTTGGATACCCAATCATCAAAGACCAGCACTCTGTCTAACTTGCTCTTACAAGAACCATTAGGCCTAACCCAAGTAAAGGGCTTGCCCAAGCAAGGAATATCATCTACCTCCATTTCAGCGAGCCACTCATTAAATTCAGCTATAAGATTAGTGTCTGCATTACAAAGAGTGCTTCCCATTCTTTCAGCTGGGTGTTTAATGCAGTTGAAGTCCCCTACAAGGCACCAGCACTGAACCTGGGACTGATTCTTCATTAAATATAGCCTCTGCCATAACTGTCTTTTGCTTTCTAGCTCACAAGAAGCATAGATATTAGCCACCACTACCCTCTGACTTTCTACCAGCCATACCCCCTCCAACATGATGAAACCCCTTTCAGCTATTTTAATATCAACCTGGAAGTTATTGTTATTCCTGACACAGAAAAGCCCCCCAGCTGTATTGACCGCAGGAAACCATTTCCAATCAAAGTCTGACTGACCCCACAGAGCCTGACAAAGTGCCTTGTCAATGGAATCCCTCTTTGTTTCTTGCAAACAAAGAAGATCTATCTTATGCTTCCCAACCAAATTCCTGACCCAACCCTCTAATGTTATAGGATAGGATATTCATTTATGAGGTTTCCTATTCCCCAACTCCTTAGCTTCTTTTCTGTCTCTACACTCCATAGAAGCATAACTGTGAAGGAAATGTAGGTTATCTGTAACTGTCTCCATGCCTAAGTTTTCTCCGAGATGCCATAATTGTTGAGCCTCTTGCAACACCTTATCACTGCACTCAATTATGCTTTTTAACCTCCTTTCTGAGTCCACGTAACTCTGATTTTTGACCTTATCCTGATTGGCAAGTTGATCTGCTAGAGCCTGGATGCCATCTTGAAGTTGAGGATGCTTTTCCTCAATCTGTGAGAGTCGGGCCTTAAAGAGAGAGTTTTGTTGTCGAAAGTAAACTTTAGAATACTTGTCTGGATTCTCTTTTATGGATTGGATTACAGGTAGGGATTCCTCCTTATGGCACCCGTCAGTTTTCAAAATTGGGCCTAAATCATTACTTAGCCCACCCTCTTTTTGATTTTGCACAGCTTGCACCCCCAAAAGCTCAACTGGGTGGATGTCTTCTTTATTACACCCTCCTGGAGTCGAAATTGGGCCCTTAATGCAACCTGGCCCAATTCCTTGTTGAATCTCCCCCGATAAAGAAGGAGAGAGAGACTGCGTGACATGTCCCTCTTCTTCCCCAATAAAGGTCTGGTCAGCAGCTACTTTCGCTCCACCATTCAAATACTTTCCCTCTATGTGATTCCTGTGCCTTTGATCATCCTGTAGGGTATTATAGCAGGTTACCTCTTTGGTGTTAGCAGCTTCCTCTTCTGTTCCTGCGAAGCTGTCCCCTAGGTTGAGCTTACCAAAGCTAGAGCCTAGCATACCTTCTACAGTGCCTTTTGACTTTTCTTTGGGTGTAACGTCTGCCTGGATATTACCTAGGGGTCTAAGATCACAGCAGCGCACATCGGTCCCTCCTTCTGCCCGTTGGGTACGAGACGGAGACAATTTCTGGTTGGGCAGCTCCGACGAGAAGGAGAAATTGGTATTAGTGTCGTCAAGAACATCGCCAACCTCCCCACCGTCGTCCGATGTTATCATCTCCGACCACCCATCGGACGACGAGCTTCCTTTCCGGTTCGACCCACCTTCGAACCCTGTCTCTTCCACAATCCATACCCGATACTCAAGCTCCCCCACACGGACGATGACCTCCGACCTTATCAACGGCGGAAGCGGTGTCCGCACCAATACTCGAGCCCGGTCCAATCGTCGGCGGTCCTCTGTGTCATCGTCTGACTCGATGACATCCGAAGGTTGACAAATAGTTTACAATCGTTGATGAAGATGTTGTCCAGTCTCACCTCCAATCCTTTTGCATCCGAGACTCCCTTGAACCGCATGAACCTGTATCTCCTGCCATGCTTGTTGAGCCTTTTAGCGATGTATACTTCACGTACGTCACCCCAGTTTTTGAAGTGCCTCCATAGCAACTCTTCATTAGCTTCGTCGGGGAAATGGGTGAAATAAAAGGAGGTAATGTCGGCATTGTTCCTCCAGTTAAGGCGATAGTGTTTGTTGTTGTCCCCTATCTCCAGATTTTGTGATTGTCTTCCCGCTAAAGAGGATTTCTGCATAACCTTCATTGATCTTCTGCTTACCACCTTAGTCCAGTTTTCTTCCTCAGCGTAGTCATTGTCCCTTCCGAAAATGTTGACTCGTCGCCCTCCATATGGTTCTTCCCTTCAATCCATACTCCTCCATCTCCTTGAAGGGGAACCGTTTGGAGTTCTTCTGTTTGTGCTAGTCCTCGCCGTGTTTCGATACTGCTTCACACTCGTCCTCGCCGTGTCTGTTTCGCTCCATCTCTCATTTCTTCTGTCTCTGTCTGTCACTCTCCTTCTCTCGCTCTCTCTCTCTCTCACTCTCCCTCTCTCTCTCTCTCTTTCTCTCTCATCTTTTTTTGTGAAGTGGTCTTGTAGGTGTGTAGTATGATAGATGCATTCTGGTTGAACAACTCTTGAGCAAGAAAATCAACCACTCCTTGGAAGCTCTGTTTACGTATCAAGGAGGAATGTTGAAGTGCTAATACACAGTTTCAGTCGCATGTTCTGTTCTAGATATTTTGATAAGGGGTATGAGCTTAATTGAAATTAGGAAAAAGATATGTATGATTAATTGAACCAGTTGATGTTTGTAATATTTGCTGATATAGGCAGTTATAGAAGGAGTTTCAGTCCTTATTTTGGGTAAATTTGTATCAAAGTTTGAATTGACTTTTAGCTGGCTTTGAACTTCCTCAAAGTGTAGTGTACTAGCCTTGGTTTACACCATAAACTAAGTTCATAGATCTAGAGTTTAACTTTAAACCTAAAAAGAAAAAAACCAAGTTATAGGTAATGTAACCAGTCAAAGTTGTAGACTAAAGTTATGCAAAATAAACTCTCAAACTTCAATCAATAATATTGAAAAATGAAAAGAAGCTCAAAATAATTTAAATATCAACTTCTTTCCTTTTCTTAAAATGAAAAGTTTTACCATCCTACTGGATATAGAGCTTGTAAAGCTTTGCTATGTATAACAATCTCACCTCTATACTGGGAGGAACCAGTGGTCTCTTCCCTTTCAACTCTCTAGTTAAGAAGTCCAGTTTCTTTTCTTCATCCCATTCACTGTACGTGCCCATATCCAAATACCTTGTAATTGCATCAATGGTTTCAGCATGTCTGCTTGATTCCTGTCACACTGCTAGTTTCAGGCCACAACTGATTATCCAAACAATAATGAACAAAAAACTTTGAAACATACCTGACGCAAGTCAAGCTTCATTAACACCATGCCAAAAGTAGCAACTCTTCGAATCAGATCAGCTAGTCGACCATCAGCTAGCACCCCAGATCCACATAATTGCTGGAGAAATGTAGAGCTAAATGATAATTCTGCACAATATTAGAGGGTAAAAGGGTAGAAAAGAAAGAATACCAAAGATTCATAACAAAGGAGAAGAGGTTCCAAAAGCTGATATTTTGTTTCATAATAATCCATAGGATCATGTTTAGATGGACCATGTCGATAAGAATCTCCAACCGTCTACGAGTTCTCAGAAGCTAAACACATGGAACGAAAGATAATATTACCGGTTATTAAGGCAATATATAAAATCTGCATATTCAATAAAAATGTAGATGTGATTTAGTTTTAATGGCACCCCAGGATACAAATCCTCCACAGACAATATTCAAATCAAAACTAGGAAAATATATTTTCATACTATACATATCCTAACGTATATATGGTTCTATCTATATAATCATCTTCACTGTGAAAGCCGTGGAACAAAGCAAATAGGATTGATCTCAAGATTAGTACATTTAACAGTCTTTGACCAAAAAGCAATATGATTTCATCATATCCAGGAACGTTCCTAATAATGCATATAAATTAATGATCCATGTGTCTGCTATCTGTCATTCTACACAAAGACATTTTGCAATTGAATTTCAAATCCGTAGTGCCAAGGCTCAAGTTCAAAAGTCCTTCACTCTTTATCTACAAATAATACAGAAAATATCAATATATGCTGAAATCAATCTCGTAGAGCTTTATTTGCCACAACGTTTTCTACAATAATATCAATCCTTAGTGGTTCGGCTGACTTAATTTCATAACCACGTCTTTCTCCCTAAAGGAAAAATCAAGCCAACAACATAAATAAAGATAAGATAAAAAAAAATATGGTTTTAGATTGTCCATTTATGGGAAAATATTTTGGACTCCCAATATTTCCAAATTATTTGCCGTGGAACTTCACTTCTAAACCAAAATGTAGTTTCTACCAACCCAAACAAACAAACAAAAAGTTATGCAATATCATTTATTTCATTTGCAAACTACAGTCTACACGGGCACATTTAGTACATGCCTGCCAGGTTATAAAGCTAAAAACTCCTAAGACATAAGCAGCATAGTTTTGTACAAAATAAAACAGCAGAAACTGAATACATGTGTCCATGCAACCAATTTTGAAGCATTGTTGAAGTAAACCAGAAGTAATACCTTAACTTTTATATATTCAAGGACAACTCTATAAGGAGCAATTCCAGGAACCTGAGTTTGGCTCCAAAAGCCTCTGAAAACTGGTCCTTCCTATTTGGGATTCTGCAAACAGTTTCCTCTGAGCAACAAGTTGACTAGAGTTGAAAGAAGGAGAGTATGTCATTGAAACTAATGAAGAACTGGAATTTGGTAAAATTGGTATTGACGAACGGACATTTTGACTGCCACCATTGCTCTCAGTTGAACTTGAAGTCTCACCACCCTATCAGTGAATATATGTACACATGTATTATCTAGGATTCAATGGCAAATTAGGAAATCTACTGAATTGATCTACCTTGTGATTGGGTTGCTTGTGATCAGCTCCTGGCATGTGTCTGGGATACTCAGATCCACCCTCTTCTACATGAAATGTAACATTCAAACCAGAACTTCATACTAATAGATAATAAGTTAATAACATACTTGATTGGGTCAAGAATTTATATATGTCGGCATATGAATAAAATTGCACTATATTCCTCATGCATGATAGCATGAGAAGTTATTCAAAGGATTGGAAGGATTCCAATTCATTTGTTCATGCAATCAGCAATGGGCATCATTCCTTAATTAAAAATTGTTAAAGATTATTAAAGTTAGAAGCCACTCAACAAGTAAATATTTTTTTGCAGTTATAGAAGAAAAGAACATGCCAGTTAAAAACAGGATATGCAAACAAAAAACCAGACAGCAATTTTTTGAAAAATTATACGTACCAGGCCAAGCACAAGAGGGTATATGAGCTCCAGCTGGAAGTTTAGTCGGAAGTGGTGAAGCTTGTTGATTAGGATGTTTTGACTGACTTCTACTCATAGATCCATTCCAGTGCTCATGGTGATCCTCCTCATCATTACCTTCTGAAGAGAAAGAAGTGATCATCAAGTCTTAAAAGTGGATTGAAAGAGTATCAAAGATATCTTTGAGGATATAACAGTGACAAGGCGTAGTCTAGAAGAACAAATCATATAGAAAAATCTTCAGCTAATCATGTAAAGACATTGTGAGTGCATTAATAGAACAATAAATGGATGACCATTTCACTTGCAGTGTATCATCAAATACTATAGTGTATCTATATTAGTCTAACTCACACCAAGGTTTAAAATACTTTGTAGTATCTACAAACTATTTTCATGCCGGAAGAAAACTTTCCATTTGAAAAAGCAGATTTTGTTGCCTCATCATATGAAACCTTTTGCAAAAACATTCCGAGGAAACATATAAAAAAGACCTCAAAGCTTTTACCACACGTATGCAACTATTGTCAATCTCATATCATTCAATTGGAAAAGATTTGACAACAGTGAATATATGTACACATGTATTATCTAGGATTCAATGGAAAATTAGGAAATCTACTGAATTGATCTACCTTGTGATTGGGTTGTCTACTGAAAATTAGGCCACAAAAGAGATACGTCAGGATAATTTTTAAAGGAATTTCCAAGCCAAGAGGACAATGCCTTGATGCACCAAAGAAGTAATGCATAAAAGAAGACCAAAGAGGGATTAAATGAATGACCAAAGCCTCAAGGATAAATAGATAGAGCATAATATCATCATTCAAAATATTACACGGTAATATTAAGGGTTTCAAAAGGACCATCAAATTCACATGATAATCTAACACAATAAAGAAAAAAAATAAAAAACTATACTATCTTTAAGTGGTTCAATTTGCCTGTGCACATGAACTAGTGTTACTTCTTGACAAACAGTATCCAGAGGTCACATGATATAAAACAAAGATGACTGCTATGCCCATTAGCATTTGGAAGATATCAACAAACACAAAACTAAACAGACAAACCTTTTAGAATTTCATGTGCCAGTTCTGACAACTTATCACTGCACTGGTTCATGGATAGCTCAAATCTTAGGCCATCCACTTCCCGAATGTAGAGGTCAATCGCCATCCATCTTGACAGAAGTGAAACATCTTTTGTGACCTGAAGAACAAAACGAAAACCAATTACACAATCAGATTTGAATAACAGGGTCAAATCAAACGCAAATATTCTTCAAGAAAATCCCACTCCTAGGTAAGAAAAAAAATTTCTTGTAATTTATTCGTAATGTTTGAATTACACGCTACAAACTTTAGTAATTGAAACAGCAAAGCACATCCTTCAACTGTAGTAACATCAACACCGACCACAATCAAGCTTTATCCCACACCTGATGGAGTCAAACACGGATCAGTTAATATCAGAAACCAATTTTTCTTTAAAAGCCATTTTTCTGTCCATATCTAAAGAACAATAACAACAATAGTGATGTTAGCTACATGGATCACACAATGTTACTGGGTTCAGTTAAAAACCAAATTCTCAGGCTATTCATGTCTAAATACATTCAATGTAATTTTACATTGGCTATCAACTGCCCAAAATTACCCACCTCTTTTATCCTAGCCTGAGACAATATAAAATTTGACTAAAAAGTACAATATTGGAAAAGTTCCAAGAAGATTATTCAAACAAATATTTTGCATGTTAAAAGCTCATTTATTTTTGTCTGCAGTTTTCCCAGTTCAATCATCATTAAACTTGCACTTTCCAAAATGACAGGCAGTAATACTGGACATCTTCAGGTTGTCAATAATATAATGATATTACAGATTCAACTATGCTTCCACTACTAGAAAACTTCTCACGTGTTGAAAAAGAATCATGTAGTTATTTGAGAAAATGAAATCACATAGTAAAAGTACAGGCAGCATGAATGGATATTTGAAGATGCTACCTTTGCTGTCACATTTGGGTTTCCGTCTCTATCACCTCCCATCCAAGATCCAAATTTTATTGGAGTGCAAGTCAATGGAAGTGGTTTTCCTGTGTGCTGCAAGGAAAGATAAATTGCACTGAAAATCTTAAAGAGAAAGAATGTACAAGTTAATTGACATAAATTAAAGATGACAAACCTTCTTTAAAGCGCTGCTAACTCGACGTAAATAATGAGGAACAGCTTTTCAGAGTGACTCCTCCACAATATTCAATACTGGGAGAATTGAAAAATAAATAAACCAAGGGATTCTTCCACTTCTTTTTTTTTTAACAGTGAATCAAATCATGCAAGAGATGACATATTGTTAGATCTCAATATAGACTAGAAGGAAGAAAGCCCCTACACGGGAGATAGGATCGAATTAGTTATTAGTTTAATCTTTAGGGCCATCTTTAATCTTTAGGGCCATCTATCTTTATTATTCTATCTTTATCTTTATTATTCTATCATCTAATCTTTATTATTCTATCTTTATCTTTATTATTCTATCTTTATCAATTAGTTGGATTAGGATATTATAAATAAGAGTATTCTCATTAGAGGAGGGGGTAGAGAAGAATTAGAAATTGTAAAGGGTTTTCCCTTGGAAGAAGGTTTCCTTCTTGAATAAATTCAGTTTGCTCCCAGTATTTTCCGTTTATTCTTCTATTTTCTGTTTCTCTTGTTTTCTCTGCTGTTAGGGATATTCAATACCCTAACACATATAAATTGTCAAGGATTCTCTCTTAAAAGATTGATTTATTATGCATTCATGTAGGTGCCTTTGGGGATAACAAGGACAAAACTCTTGAACACTTGGTCAAAATGGCCATAGACCATTCTTAGGAACAACTAAAAAGCCTAAAGCTAAGAGGTAAAGTATATCTAACATATAATACTCAACCAGCTTACCTGCCCTAGCTTCATCAACTGGAGTGGGTTTTGAACGCCTAAGTTCATCTGTCTGCCATATTGAAGTTTTCTCTCCCACCTAAAAAAGCCAATATGATTGATGAGAATAGAAATAAAGTGTGTTAGAAAAAGGAAATCCACTATCCATTCACATTTAAAGATAATCTACCACACTGAAAAACTAGTGGATTTTTTACTTTTGGGGTACAAACACCGGTGGTTAAGTAGAATGGAAATAGTTCAAGAATGGTACCAGATCTTCAATCCACATATCTCGATCTTCAGGGCTAAGATCAGGTCAATCATTATAATCCAAAAGATGCTGCTTGAAGGTGAAAAAGTAGTTAGAGACAACACACTTCCATAATATTTGAGAGATGATATCATAAAGTTAAAGGCTCAAGCTTCCAGTAATTTAATATATTCAGAAAAGAGAACAACTCACAGCAATTTTAAGGTGTTTATATTGCAAGGTACGATGGTTAATTTGAGTGGGATGAGCAGTGAGAACAATTTCAACCTCCTGTGGCAACATAAATGAAATTAGATTTTGAATGACAATAGCAATTGGAACCAGATTCTGTTAAAATCCCTGGCAATACACACATAATGTTTCACTAAATTAATAACAAGATAATTGTCAAGAAAGAAAATAATTACATGCTTTAATCTCAGCTTGCAGAGTGCATAGACAACGAAAGATCATATACTTATTTTCATCTATACGTCTCAGACTATGCAGATTAACCAGAAATGAGGAACAAAACCACAGACCTGCTTGAACACTGTCTTATAAAAACAGGTTGTTAAAGATATCATCACAAGATTTTGCAGCAAGAACCATATTTCCTCCTTTACGAACCCTCATATTTCCTCCTTTACGAACCCTGCAAAAACATAACTTGTTCAAGACTATCATACTGGGGTAATCTTAGATTAAAGAAGTATAGTATTCCCTCAATGTTGTTATTAGTCAAAGGTTCGGCTTATTTTGGAGAGATTGCGGCTTAATTTTGCACAACTAATGGAATAAAAAGACAACAATAGTTGGAGACAAGAATGTATACCTATGGTGGGTTTCAGCTATACCCATCAAAGTAAGATGATGGCTAAAGGCACGAGCAAGGGGCAAAGCTTCTTCCAGCGTCATCTTGGATAACTCTGAAGCCAATTGCTTCTCTAGCATCTCAGCCAAGTCCTCCATTCCCGCTTGTCTCATATTACAAGCACTCTAAATACCAAAACAAACTCTTAAGGAATTTTCAACTCCCAGCGATAAAGATTGTTACACTGTTAACCAATTACCAACGAAATCACACATGAATAAAGGTCAATTTTTCAATTATATGGCAATTCATGATTGGATGACACGCTACATTTCTAGTTAGCACTGTTGCTTGTTAGGAAAAAAAAGAGTAAACCACCATTTGAGTCTGTTACATTAGTTCTTACATATAGTCCCTAGCTAAAAGCTAAAACTAAGGAAATTTTAAATAAGTTCCTGAAAATACAATCTGTCTATCACATTAGTCCAAAAATATAAGAAAATTGTGAATTAATGATAATATTAATAAATGTTTAGGGGCCAAAATGGCAATAAGTAGTTATGTTTAAGGACTTAATGAATTCTAGAGACTTATTAGAAATTTCTTTAATTTCAAGGATGAATTTATGTGACAATGCATTACACTTTCACGAACCAAAATGATGATTCACTAAAGGCAAAAACTGTAACTGATACAAAGCAATTGAATTTCCAAACTGAACAAGGAATATTGAAGATTCCATTCGTAACATGAGGAACCCAAAAACTAACTAAAAAAGCAATTAAATTTCCAGCATAAGAGGTTTAGCTCAGTCATTATTTGAGTCTTTGCATAAAACAAGAACCCCACATGCATGCGCATTACGCATGTCATGTTTCAACCTTCGCCCATTTTCTCCACAACCGAACAAAACCAAAGACTAATTGATAAAACAGTGATGAAATCACAACGACAAGAACAAAGATAACAAGAAAAAAGAAATTAGAACCCCATCACCGAAAATTCACAAAATCAAGTTAAGATCATTAACAGCATACTCCAATCATTCTAGGAAAAGGTAAAGAAGCAAAACCCATTAAAGAAAACACCAAAAAAAAAAGTGGGGTATTGATTAAAAACCCAAAAACAATTATTTTAAGTGAAAAGAAAAAAGAAAAGAAAAATGAGAACCTGTGAAAGGACTCGAATTTTTTCGAGCTTGTCAACGAAGGTGGAGCCAGCCTCCCTCTGGAGAATGTCGTTGAGAAGGTTCCCTAGCAATTTACAGTCATCTTCGAAGCCCTGGAAGGAGATTTCCTCCGTCAGTGATGTCCGTTATTGTAATGTTCCCACACACACAACAAAAAACTTAACACACACAAAAAAAAACGAATACAGAAGAAGAAGAAAGAGAGTGAGAGAGAGGGTTAATATGTGTGTGGTTGAAGGAGTGAGTAGAGGAGAAAGTGGTGGCATATAATAAGGTGGCAAACAATAACTAACTGGCGCGGAGGAAGGGACCGTTGTGAAATTGTGACGTTTTACTTCCATCCACTTTATAGATTAATACATAAATTAACAATTCTTTTCTCCAATGTTTTAGGATCATATTATTATTATAATATTAATTTAAACTAAGGATTAAGTCTATACTTTTAATAATATTAATTTAAACTAAGGATTAAGTCTATACTTTAATATGCTTAAAATTCGAATGCATGAAAAATATTCATTTATGGTGTAACTTAGTCAACTGAGCACTGAATTGTTATAAATTTATTTGACGAGTTTGATTTTTATGAATTAAAAAAATTTATATATTAATCATAGTATGCTAGACAGTGCATTTGCTTTTATCATAGAAATATTGGAGTATTTAATAATAATAGTAATATAACTCTAATTATATATTAATTAAAATATCTAGGTATATTATTGGTGTATTTTAAGTGTGTTAATAAGTTATATTATTGGTTTATTTTAAGATAATATCTAGGTATAATTTGTTAACGTACTCATATTAAAAAAACAAGTATATATACATTAGTAAACTGGTATATATATTAAAAAAATTCAAAATGTTATTTTTTTGTCAAGATCTAAGCTTGAACATCTGAACCTAAGTAGCATTTTTTAGTTAAATTTTAAATGTAATTTTTGGTGATTAAAAACAATCATAAATTACAAAATAAAAATTAAAAAATCAAATCACAATTTGTGGCTGTACAACAACCACCACACACGTCCAAGGCAAGAGATTCAGATTGAGGGCCCAATTGGTGGCTAGAACAACGGTGTTGCTGGCAAAGTTCAATGTAATCACTGACAACACCATCATAGTCACCCAACGCATCATCAAGAAGCTTCCAATAGGGACAAATTTCAGGCTCACAAATTGCAAGTCCACCCCCGCAAAGCCTCCACCCTACACCCTCACAGATCTGGTTGTCGATGTAGAGGCATCCATCGGAGGAAGAGGCAGTGGTGCACAGTGTCAGGGTTGAGCCAACAGAGGAGGTGGAAGGGCCGACTTGATGAGGAGGAAGTCATCGTCGGAGTCCTAGATTTGGAGGGAGAGAGAAAGAGGGGAAGGCAAACCACTTGTCATCGAGGTTGTCATGGAGGTGAGAGGAGGAGGGACAAGGGCAATAAGGCTTCGGAGTAGAAACAAAGAGGACGAAGGGTAGAGAAAGAGAAGGAAGAGAGGCTGGGATCGTTGGATTAGAGAGAGAGAGAAAGAGAAAGGGAAAGAAAAAGAAAAAGTAGGATAGTGCCTAATTTTTAGTGGACACACATGAGAAACTTAGGTTCGGATTCGTCCAAACCTAACTTCGGGCCAAAAAATAACACATTTCTATTTTGTGAGAACGAAAAACAAACAAAAAAATTTACAGAGATATATTCCAAACATTTTGACATTTATAAGAACAAAAAATATATTTTAGTCTTATTTTTATTGTTAAAAAATGAGTAATGCTACTAACATACTCTTTAACACACTCCTTCATACACACTTTTCTCCAATGTGTTAAAATGTATTGAAAACTGCAAAATCAAGAGAGAGAAAGTCATTGAATACTATGTGGGACTCACTGAATTTTGTGATTTCAAATAAATTTCAACAAATGAGAGAATGTGTGTTCAAAAGAATGTGTGACCCTAACATTTCTCGTTAAAAAATATAGTAGTTTACATATATAATTGTCCTTTAGTTTATGTTAATCTAAATTAAGAGTGATTTTTTTGTTCAAATGAAAGGATACTAGATGCTAATATAGACCTTCTAATTTTTAAGTGGGTCTATGTTAACATTCCCCATATATAGATAGATATATGAGGAATGTATCTTATATGAGGGTTAGAAGATTAAATTTGGACTGTCTAATCAAACATGAATGATCAAGATTTAATGTCATGTGACCAATTAACCACTTAAAAATTCATGTTATTTTTTTAATAAATCATGTGAATTTTTTAGATTAAACCTTAATACTCCACATATAAGATGTTTCCTCTCATTATATATATATATATATATATATATATATATATATATATATATATATATATATATAAAGTTAGATATAAATATATTAAGAACTGAGGATTCATAGAGAGTGACGACGGGAGAGTGGAAATCTTATTGGTATTGTTGTAAACTCAACGATGGTTTTTGATAAAACCGTTGTACTTAGCTTTAAACCAAAGATTGTTTTGCAAAAACCGGTGTGTTAAGCTTCAAATCAAAGAAGATTCTATAAAAATCATCTTGAGCACCTTCTTTTAAAGACGGTTTTTCAAATTAAAAAATATTAGTCAATTATTGTTTCATAAAATAAAATAGTAAACAAAATGAAAAATTATTTAAAACGAATTTTTGTAACCATTTTTCTGGCAATTTGAATTGTTTTGAACCGACTTGACTTGTTCATCATCAATTTCTTTTTTTTTTCTTCTTGGGTTTTCTTGACCAATGACATGGACAATTCATGTGTTTTCCAAAAAATAAAATTATGGTTTTCATCAGTTTTCAATTGAATTGACTAATATTTTTTTATTTTTTCCTATATATTAATCAGAATATGCTAGACTCATAGAAAATTCATATTTTATAAGAAATGTAACTTTTTAATTGTCAAAGTGCATTTGCTTTTATCATAGAAATATTGGAGTATTTGGTAATAATAATAATAATAATAATAATAATAATAATATAACTCTAATTATATATTAATTAAAATATCTAGGTATATTATTGGTGTATTTTAAGACAATATCTAGGTATAACTTGCTAACGTATTCATATTAAAAAAAAACAAGTATATATACATTAGTAAACTGGTATATATATTAAAAAAATTCAAATATGTTATTTTTTTGTCAAGAGTTAAGCTTGAATGCATTTGAACCTAAGTGACATCTTTTAGTTAAATTTTAAATGTAATTTTTTCAGATTGAGGGCCCAATTGGTGGCTAGAACCACGGTGTTGCTGGCAGAGTTCTATGTCATCACTGACAACACCATCATCGTCACCCAACGCATCATCAAGAAGCTTCCAATAGAGGCCAACTTCAGGCTCACAAATTGCAAGTCCACCCTCGCAAAGCCTCCACCCTACACCCTCGCAAATCTGGTTGTCGATGTAGAGGCATCCATCGGAGGAAGAGACAGTGGTGCACAGTGTCAGGGTTGAGCCAATAGAGGAGGTGGAAGGACCGACTTGATGAGGAGGAAGTCATTGTCGGAGTCCTAGATTTGGAGGGAGAAAGAAAGAGGGGAAGGCGAACCACTTGTCATCGAGGTTGTCATGGAGGTGAGAGGAGGGGGCAAGGGCAAGAAGGGTTCGGAGTAGAAATAGAGACGGCGAAGGGTAGAGAAAGAGAAGGAAGAGAGGCTAGGATCGTTGGATTAGAGAGAGAGAGAGAGAGAGAGAGAGAGAAAGGGAAAGAAAAAGTAGGATAGTGTCTGGTTTTTAGTGGATACACATCAGAAACTTAGGTTCGGATTCGTCCAAGCTTAGCTTCGAACCAAAAAAACAACACATTTCTATTTTGTGAGGATGAAAAACATACTGAAAATTTTGCAAGGATAAATTCCAAACATTTTGATATTTATAAGAACAAAAAATATATTTTAGCCTTGTTTTTATTGTTAAAAAAAAAGAGAAATGCTACTAACATATTCTTTAACACACTCCTTCATACACACTTTCTCTTATGTGTTAAAATGTATTTAGTTGAAGAACAAGTTCCACAAAATCTTGAACCTACCAAGTGTGATGGTTGGGATTGGTATGAGTGGGATCATTTGCCACACCCTTTGGTTGGGCCTCTTGAGAAAATGGTCAAAGGAGCTTTCGACCCATTTCCAATTTGATTCTGGTAATTGGTAATGATTTTTTTGTGAGGATTCTTGGATAATCGTACGTTTGGGTTAGGTTTAATATGTTTTTGTATGGAATTTTTGTTTAGTCTAACTTATTGTGATGAAAACAATTATGGTTTGAATCGGCATTCAGGATGCACATAAACTTGCAAAATGTCTAATTCGGAAGCAATATTGATATTGTTTGAATTAAATTCCATTTATTCAAACTTATTTATTAAAAATATTTTTTAAATAAAATAAATAGATTTTTTATATTTTGAGATGTTTTAAACTGCTTTTGGTTTAAAAAATAATAATTTTCTACTTATTTTTTAGAAGTTAACTTTATATGTTTCTTAAAAAAACACTTATTTCACATTTTTTTAAAGTTTAAACAAACTGATCCTTAGTTAAATAATAAAACAATCAATTATTTTGTTACAAATTAATGTAAAAATAAAAAATAATTAATAATTCAATTTTTTTTAATATAAAAATTTAAATAACATTGAAGTCTAACTTTTGACAAAGAAAGAATATAATAAAAAAATTAAATTAAGAGGAGAAATTCATTTCATTATACATAACTATATTATTTGATGAATATTTTTTAATTTTTTATTATTGTAATTAAGTTGTTTTTATTATACATATAAACAACAAGATTTTGGTTTTATATATATATATATACATCAAGTGTTAGATCATAAATTTTACTCTCAAAAAGTTCCAACACTATATTCATGAACATCAAACCCGTTATCTTCAAAATATCATGTGTCCAATCATTTCGTCTAAATGGATGGACAAAATCTAGTATTGTTTTCTTCTAAAGTCAATTCATTAGAAGACATTGTGGACATTTTTTTGGTACATTTAAGATCATGGTCATAGTTAAAAAAAACATGATTAAATCATTTTTTTCTACTGGCATTCCAATCTAGGAGCTTGTTTCGAATTTAAAATGGGAGAAAACCATGGCTTGAGACTTGGGAGCTTGAGGAACGAGAGTAAAATTGAAAGGAAATCTTAATATATATTTATACAAATCAAGTTAAGTCTTCAGCCAATGTTTCTCGCCCAAACATAAAAAAGGCTTTATGTATTTTTTTTTCCAATTTGTTATTGGAATTTTGGCAAGAGTATTAAATCCCTGAGGTAACAATAGCGATAAGTAGAGTCGTCTCTACAAGAACTTGTGCAATAATTAGGTTATTTAATAATAAATTTAATAGACTATGAATTTCAATGTGATTAAGTGATCAAAAGTAAAGTCTTAAAAAAAGTAACTATAAATAGAAATATCATAAGAAAATGGTTAAATTGTAATTTTAGAATTTTCTTAAGTCTTTTTTTTGAAAACTAAAGTAATCATTTGAAGTATAACTTGATTAAAAGAGATAAAAAATTTTCACAAAAACAAGTTTAAACGATGGAAACATATTTTAAAAAATAGAATATGTTTTTCAAACAAGATCAAATTCAAACACATCTTTTGATGTTGTTTGAAAACTTTTAGAACTTGAACTTCATTTATTAATCATAGGATTCGACAAATCCTAAGAGAATGTCTTGTGAGACAATTTCTGCGAAACGAATCTCAGACACAAAGTACTAAATGAAATCTTAAATGTCATCTTTAATTTTGTATCAGATCATGACTTACTTATACTTCCGTCTGAAATATCAAACAGAAGATCATGAAGCATAATCTGATATCACATAAGACAAAACTTTTAACCTTTGTATTTATTTGCATCTAATCAAAATAATTAAGGGTCTTGATTCGTCTTAAAATATATTTTGACTTAACAATAACAAAAAGTAAAGATAATTGCATAAGAGTAAAGAGTTAAAAAGGAAGAAAGTTAGGAATAGGAAAAATTGTCAAGGGTAAACCTTGCATACCTTGAGTTCCTATGAAGATGGAACTTAGTAATGGAAAGGGCCCATCAAGGGTGAATCTTGGGTTTGTCGAGCCTTGGACCAAGGACGTGTTTGCCCTGGGTTTTGTCACTTCCATGGAGTTGTGTCGAGGCTTACCAAGGACGGGCCTTGGATTTTGTAAACCCTTATGGATCAGCAAGCGCGAAGGTTGGGTTTGATGAGTCTTGCGTGCAGTGCAAGTATTGTGCTCTTACATACACGCCTCTTACAAAGTGGCAGGTACTGGAGACACGGTGGTGTCTATCAGTGGGACTCACCAAAGGAGGACCTTGGGTTTCGCAAGCCCTTTGGAGGATTGACCAGGGAATTTTCCGACTTGGGTTTTGAGCACCGTACTCTTGCATACATTGCATACATATCACTCGCCATGGGTGGTATGCACTGAAGACGTAGTGATATGTTTCTGCAATATGTCACTTGCCATGAGTGGCACACACTGGAGTCTTGGTAGGGTGCTTGTGGGCATATGTCACTCACCGTGGGTGACATGTACTGGAGTCACAGTGATGCGCTCTTACATGTATGTCACTCGCTGTGGGTGGCACATACTGGAGTCGCGATGAAAATATGCTCTTGCATGTATGTCACTCGTCATCGGTGACACACACTGGATACTTAGTAGTATGCTCTTGCATATATGCCTCTTACGAAGTGGCGCGTACTGGAGACTTAATAACGTGTTGTTACGTGCATGTCACTCGTCGTAGGAGGCATGCACTAGAGGCTTAACTAAATTCTCGTGCATATATGTCACTCGTCGTGGGTGACATATACTGGAGTTATGATAGTATACGCTCTTGCATGTATGTCACTCATCGTGAGTGACATATACTGGAGTCGTGATGCTTAGAAGGAGGGCTTCCCAAGGACGGACCTTGGGTTTTAAGAGCCTTGTAGGTACGACTATGGATGTTCTTGTCTTGATAAGAGACATGTCAAAAGGAAGTGATGCAAAATTTTATTCAATGTATTTAATTAAGTACAAATCCCCTTCATTACCCCAGATGTGCCACGTTAAAAACCCTTCAAACCAAAACCCTTGATTTTTCTACTTTTGGGACATAAGACTTGATTAGGGAAAAGACTACAACATTAGGTTTAAAGTGTAGGTCAGCTAAAGTAGAACTTCAGGTGGGTGGCATTCAACGTTCGTGGAATTACTTTGCCATCCAGCTCTTGTAGGCAGTACGCTCCATTGTCATGGTTGGTTGTGACCCTAAAGGGACCTTCTCAGTTGGGGCTAAGCTTTCCCGCTCTAGGATCTTTTTTGGCTTCCTCTCGGACTCGCCATACGAGGTCGCCAGGTTGAAAGGCTCATGATTGATATGGGAGGATATGGTGCTACCTTCAGGCTCTCTGCATAGCACTGGCGTGCTTACTTTTGGTCAGCCTTAACTATTACAATCTCCCATGTCAGTGTAGGGAATTTCGTTGTCAAATGGGGCATGGAGGATATGGCTCCCAACTCCTTGAGTGTCTTTCTTCCTATTAAGGCAAAGTATGATGTGGTCGCGTCAACCAGTAGATATCTGATGGTGAAGCTCCTAGAGAGCTTGCCCTGACCGAAGGTGGTCATCAAGTCCACATAGCCTCGGGTTTCGACTCTCTCGCCTATAAAGTCGAGGAATGGACTTGCGTAAGGGTGGACAATGTCGAGTGAAACCTCGAGTCTCTGGAATGTTTTCCAATACAGGATGTTAGGGAAATTGTCCTGGTCGATGAGGACCCTAGACACCATGAAATTCACTATGATGATGGAGACAACCATCGGGATTGTCTTGGTTGATGAGATTGATGCCCCTGAAGTCCTTGTGTCGTAAAGGTGATAGGAGGGACACTTCGCTATAGGAGGTGTCGAAAAAATTAATGTTGATGTCCCAGATAGTGTGTAGGTGCTGCTTTCGGGACTGGTTGGACTATCCTTCATAGGAAAAGCCTCTAGCGATGGTGTTGATTACACCTCTGATGTGCTAGCGGATTCCTATTCTGGTGAAGGTGGTCGCTCGTGCCGCTGTGGTTGTTGTCTCTGTCTACCTCGGTCTTCCACTCTTCTCCTGTCTACTTCTTGGTTCTTGTGTTGCTCCTCTTGATGTCCTTTAGGCCTTGCTCCTGCCTGGTAGTGGTCTGGTCTCTTAACAAACTGGGCTAAGTATCCAGCCTGTATAAGTTCTTCGATCTTGCCGTTCAAGGCCCAACAATCTTTGGTGTTGTGTTCAATACTGCGGTGAAACTTGCAGTACTTGGTTGCGTCTGACCCTGGCCTCAGAGATTTCATTTGGGGTAGCCGGACAGGTACCTCCAGGTCGAAGGCTTCCTCAAGAATCGTGGTACGATTGGCCGTCAAGGGTATGTAACGCTCATACCGGGCCTTTTGGAGAGAGGTTGGCACTTGTCTAGCTTGTGCCTCTTATCTGACTTGTGCAAGTAGGTCTTGGTGTTTGCTTTGCACCTTTCACACTTTTGTTTGACTTGGTAGACTTCATTCCAGAATTTGGACATTTCTTCTATCTGGATGTAACCCTTGGCTCGTTCATGCGGCTCATCCATGCTACCAGGTAGTTTTTTGCACAAACTATCTACGAACTTGCTAGGGTGTAGTGCGAGAAGCATGGAATGCAACTTTATCTCAGTGTTGAGATTTCGGATCTGGACGACTGTGCGCCCAAATTTGCCAATGAACTTTCTGAGGGATTCATCGTCTGCTTGTCGTAGACTGGCCAAGGCAGCCAAGGTCATGCAATGAGACCTACTGGTGGCGTACTGAACACTGAATCGTTCGATGAGGGTGTCGAAGCTATCTATGGATCTTGGTGGGAGTCCACCATACCATGTCAATGTTGCTCCCTCGAGGGATATAGGGAAGACACGACATAGAATTGTGTCGTCATTGGTGTAAAGGTTTGTCTATGTTAGGAAGGCGTCCAAATGCTCGTCTGGATCTGTTGTCTCATCATACCGCTCGAGGTTAAGTGATTTCCACCCCAAGGGTATGTCTACCTCCATAATGCGGTCGATAAAAGGATGCCAATGGACAGTCTGTGTTGTTGGACGATGCATGAGAGAGACTCGGATCGTCTGCAGTGTTGCTTGAGCGTTGGGGGTGTGATTCCCCTATAAGACTTTTTATGTTATGTTCACTTAACCAAGTCGTGTGTGCCTCGTTTAAACGAGTTTATTAGAAATTCCTAATGCTATGAGCCCACTTGTAGTATAAAAAGGTGGCCTAAAACACAAAGCAACGGTTCCAAAGTATATGAATTCCAAGGCACAAAGGTAAGAGAGAGTTGTGTGCTGGTTTCCATGCTTAGAGATTCATCCCTAATTGTCTGTTTATCAATTTTTCTTTTCCCATGGTTATGAGTAGCTAAATCCTTTGTTTGTTGGGATTTAATGTAATTGGATACTGCTCCCATGTAATTATTGTATTTTCCTTATTCAATAAAGTACTATTATTGTTTCTCTTCTATATTTATTATTTGTTCTTGGTCTGATCATCTTATTGCATGATTCTCTCTATTCAATTGCTTTGCAAAATTAAATTGGATTGAGAACAAAAGAGATCAACCAATGAACTTTATGCCTAGGGATAGGGTAACGATTATTGGTTATCATTTAAAACCCTAGTTCATATTGTTGGTCAATTGATTATATTACTCAAGGGATTGATAGTGCAATCAAGACACTTTGGTTTTCTCACTTAAAAGATTAAGGTTAGCAAAAATTGCAGGTTAATGATAATATATGCTTAATTGAATAGGAATAATTTGTAATGCATGTTACGTTAACCCAATGAAGTTAATCTCCAATGATTTCATCCATTGATACAAACCAAGTTTTCTGGGCACACCAAGTGTTTGAAAAAAATCAACAATCAACTTTATTCCTTTTTAACTCTTTACTCTTATGCAATTGTCTTTACTTTTTGTTATTGTTAAGTCAATAGATATTTTAAGATGAATCAAGACCCTTAATTATTTTTATTAGATACAAATAAATACAACGGTTAAAAGTTTTGTCTTATGTGATATCAGATTATGCTTCATGATCTTCTGTTTGATATTTCAGACAGAAGTATGAATAAGTCATGATCTGATACAATATTAAAGATGACATTTAAGACTTCATTTAGTACTTTGTGTCTGAGGTTCATTTCGCAGAAATTGTCTCACAAGACATTCTTTCAGGATTTGTCGAATCCTATGAAGAATAAATGAAGTTTAAGTTCTAAAAGTTTCCAAACAACATCAAAAGATGTGTTTTACTGTGATAGATCTACTTTGACTAAAAGGAACTGATTTTTTGTTATAGTGATCAACACGAAAGCCAATCATAGTGGTTTTCCTGCATGAAGCAGGATATGCGTTTAATGCAAGCATTAAATGATCTAATAACCACAAGCTTCAGATGCAAGCTCAAAGGAAAATTATAATCGTTTAGAAACAACAAACACTTGAAAATGAAAACCTATAAATACTAGATGCTTTGAAGAAATGAGTAACGAACCTACACGCTATCATTCAAATTCTTTATGTAGAAAACTCTTTGTATATTCTTATAAAGTTTGAAAAGCTCTCAAAACATCTTGAATACTCTAAGACAAAAAACTAAATGCTTAGATTTCACATTTGTTTGTAAGATGATTAAGATTTAATCAGTTAGCAAATCAAACAACATATCTTTTGATTTGTATAGAACCAACAGTGGCTTGGTAGGACAAAGAATATTCGGTTGTTAAAGCTTGACGATAAACTTTGTTGTGAGAGCCAAAAGTAACAGTGACAAATACTTGTAACTTTTGTGAAATTAGTGAAACTTGATTGCTAACCAAAAACTGAACTTAGTCTGAATGGTAGAGACAAACCAATATAAATATGTGTCTTACTTTCTTTTTAGTTATCTTTTGTCTTAAACTGACATAGTGTTTGAATTTGATCTTGTTTGACCATCGTTTAAACTTGTTTTTGCGCAAATTTGTTATCTCTTTTTATTAAGTTATACTTCAAATGATAACTTTAGTTTTCACGAAAAAAGACTTAAGAAAATTCTAAAATTACAATTTAACCCCTTACGATATTTCTATTTGTAGTTACTTTTTTTAAGACTTTACTTTTGATCACTTAATCACATTGAAATTCATAGTCTATTAAATTTATTATTAAATAACCTAATTATTGCACAAGTTTTTGTGGAGACGACTCTATTTATCGCTATTGCTACCTGAGGGATTTAATACTCTTGTCAAAATTCCAATAACAAATTGGAAAAAAAATACATAAAGTCTTCGTTAAGTTTGGGCGAGAAACATTGGCTGAAGACTCAACTTGATTTGTATAAATATATATTAAGATTTCCTTTCAATTTTACTCTCATTCCTCAAGCTCTCAAGCCATGGTTCCCTCCCATTTTAAATTCGAAACAAGCTCCTAGATTGGAATGCCAGCAGAAAAAAATGATTTAATCATGATTTTTTTAACTATGACCATGATCTCAAATGTACCAAACAAATGTCCACAATGTCTTCTAATGAATTGACTTTAGAAGAAAACAATACATCCATTTAGACGAAATGATTAGACACATGATATTTTGAAGATAAAGGATTTGGTGTTCATGAATATAGTGTGGAATATTTTTTAGAGTAAAATTTATGATCTAAAACTTTATATATATGTATATATATATATATATATATATATATATATATATATATATATATATATATATATATATAACCAAAATCCTGCTGTTTATATGTTTAATAAAAACAACTTAACTACAATTATAAAAAAATTAAAAATATTCATCAAATAATATAGTTATGTATAATGAAATGAATTTCTCCTCTTAATTTAATTTTTTTAACGTTTTTTAACTTTACCAAAATATTCTTTCTTTGTCAAAAGTTAGACTTCAATGTTATTTAAATTTTTATATTTAAAATATTAAATTATTAATTATTTTTTATTTTTACATTAATTTGAACATAAAATAATTGATTGTTTTTATTATTTAACTAAGGATCAGTTTGTTTAAACTTTAAAAAAATTGTGAAATAAGTGTTTTTTTAAGAAACATATAAAGTTAACTTCTCAAAAAGAAGTAGAAAATTAATATTTTTTAAACCAAAAGCAGTTTCAAACATATCAAAATATAAAAAAATCTGTTTATTTTATCTAAAAAATATTTTTTAATAAATAGGTTTGAATAAATGGACCCTAATTCAAACACTATCAATGTTGCTTCTGAATTAGACGTTTTACAAATTTACGTGCATCCTGAATGTCATTCAAATCATCACAATATGTTAAACTAAACAAAAAATTTCCAAGAATCCAAGAATCCTCACAAAACAAAATCATACCAATTACCAAAATCAAATTGGAAATGGGTCGAAAGCTCCTTTGACCATTTTCTCAAGAGGCCCAAACAGAGGGTGTGACAAATGATCCCACTCGTACCAATCCCAACCATCACACTTGGTAGGTTCAAGATTTTGTGGAACTTGTTCTTTAACTACATCCACATCCACCATTGCCCTCATGAAAATGGTCACATAGTGACACTTTTTTGGCTGCTCTAACATAGTTTGTTACTGTCAAAATCTGAGTTTCCTATGTCCAACTATGTTTCCTCTTTCACTTCTCTTGCAGCGCATTCCTCAAAACTCTCCTGAAAAATTAAAATGCCCCCAAATTAGTTAGATAAAATAAATTTAATTAACAATTTGTTATATTTATACTATCATTTAAGAGTTTAATATCTATGTAATAATAGAATAAATCAAACTTACCATACCTGATGAATTGTGATTAGATGATTCTATAAAATATATTACACTATCTATGCATAATTCTTTTCTCATCATTTAATTATTAAACAAAGTACTATATTTTTTTAGTTATCTACAATAACAGTAATGGAGTTTAAACATAAAACATCATACAAACTTAATAACTTTCCTTTCACCCAGCTAACCTTGGTGGGTTTTAATTATAAATGATAATTTTTAATTTTATTTTATAAAAATTACTTTAAAAATAATGCTTAGAGTAACTTTAATTAAAAAGTATTAGGAACATAATCATCTAATTCTAACACATTTTTTATTTAAAATTTATTAAAAATTTAAAAAGTAAAACTCTTTTAAAAAAATAGTTCATAATAAAGATTATGTTTAAAAGAATATTTAAAAAAATATATTACTAACATGTTTTATTTAATTAATAATACAATTTTGTTTTACTAATAATAAAGCATCAAAATTAAACTAAACACAAATAAAATTTGCACTTAAAAAAAATAAGCTGCACTAACTAAGGTCAGTTTAATAATAATAAAAATTCATAATTTATATAAAATTCTAATTTATTTTTACGCCCATATTAAGTTCAAATAATAATAATAATAATATAAAAACAAAAAAACAAAACTAAGCATTACTTGATTATTTCGTTTTCAAAATGTTTGACGAAAAAAAAAACATAATATGAGAGAGAGTAAGGAATTCGAGGTGGCCGCCTAGAAAGGTGAAGGTGGCGTTGCCGACAGCGGAGCGGCAACGACCGAGGAGGATCAATCTGCCCTTCAAGAGGAAGACGACAACCACCACCCGCAGCTCCGACTCGCCACTGTTGTTGTTTTTGTTCTCTATTTCTTTTAGGCTCTTGTTTCACCTCATTGTTACTATGTTGCTAGTCAACACTCAACTTCTGCAGTGTTGAATTATTCAATAAGTGAATGACATGTGGTCTAGTGGTTGTTTTTCTACGAACATGTGTAAACAAATTAATTGTTAGATCAAAATTAATTGTTACAAAATTTATTATCTAAATTTTCATGCGCATTAAATATTAAAAATTTTAGTGTTACATATAGTGACATTAATTATTTTATAATATAATTGATTTATTAGTTTAGTTGGTTAGAGTGTTGTGCTAATAACACAAAACTCGAAGGTTTGATTCTTGCTTGGGTCATTAATTTTAAATAAATTTGAAAAACATTTTTGAAAAAAAAATAAAAAAAAATTATTTGAACCACTTATGGATTGGACAATCCTTAAGCTTCAACACTCGTTTGATGGGTGCACCATCTATTATGCTGGGTGCGTGTAACAAAGCCCCATTATGGAATGGACATCCATCAACTACCATAGAATGGACTTAACTTAGTTTATTGGGACCGATAATAATAGTCGTTTACAACACTTGTCATAAACTTGTAAAAACAAATGTAATAAATTTTGTAGGGAGATAATTACATTATTTTAAAAATTAATATATAAGTATATTTTCCTTCAATTATACATTGTCGTATATGATAAAATTGTTGATTTTAATAATAATTATTTTAAAATCATATTGATAATATTTTTTATTAATCAATAATGTTAATAAAAATATATATTTACTTAACTTACATTTAAAAGATTTTTTAAATGACCTATAGTTTTACCCTTTAACCAAATAAGTTTTTTTTATAAAATTTTATGCATAAGGTTAACTTTTTTTATATAAAAAAAAAAAGTTTGGCTTAACCTAGGCTCTATATAGGATAGGCCATAGGCTTGTATGGAGCAGTTTGATGTATTCTTTTTGCTACAAACTAGATCTTGATAAAAAAAAATGTATATATTTAAAATTCAATAGTACCATCCATAAAAAAATTCAGTAGTACCTTAAACAATATTATTTTCTATAAAAGAATTGTCGTTCTTGTGAAACCAGAAACAAAACACTCAGAATTCTTGTGAAACCAAAAAACAAAAAACTTAGATGAGTAGATACCCTTTTTTTAGTCTTGATGGAACTGGATATAATAATTGATTTGAAGGACTTCATTTAACCCCATTTTAAATAATATAAGAAAAAATAAAAAATCTTAGTCAATTCAATTGAAAAATCTGCACCAGTCCTCGATTTGGCCGATTGCACCAAATTGACTCTTAGCAAAGTTAATTCTGAGACCAGATACCATTTTAAATCTTTTGAGAATAGCCTTAATAACTGTGACATTATCCATAGATTGTTCCCCAAAGAAGATAGTATCATCAGCAAATTGTAGTATGTTGACTGGGATCTTTTTCTTTCCCACCATAAAACTGTGGTAGCAGTTTTTGGAAACAGCTGCCCTCATCATGCCTGTCAAGCCTTCAGCAACTAGGTCAAACAAAAAGGGAGCCAATGAATCCCCTTGTCTCAAGCCTCTTTGAGGTTTAAATTCAGAAGTAGGACTTCCATTCACTAGTATAGATATTGATGTTGATGAAAGACACCCCTTAATCCAGCCAATCCACTTTTCATGAAACCCCATTCTTCTCATCATGTAAAAGAGGAAATGCCAAGACACAGAGTCATATGCTTTTTCAAAATCAACTTTGAACACCAAACAAGGTCTTTTAGATCTCCAAACCTCCTCAACAATCTCATTAGCAATTAAAACTCCATGAAGCAACTGTCTGCCTTTAACAAAAACTGATTGCCTTTCATCTATGAGATGATTCATAACCTTGCTAAGCCTATTTGATAGTACTTTGGCAATAATTTTGTAGACACAACCTATTAGAGATATTGGTCTGAAATCACTAATAAGTTGAGGGTCCTTGATCTTGGGGATAAGAGCAATGAATGATGAGTTGAGACCCTTGGGGAAGACTGCATTCACATAAAATTCTAAGAAGAACCTAAGGAACTCAGGTTTCAGCTCCTTCCAGAAGTGCTTAATGAAGCTAAAATTAAGCCCATCAGGCCCTGGGCTTTTTTCACTGCCACAAGCCCACACTGCACTAGATATCTCCTCCTCTTTGAAGGGTTCCACCAACATCTCACTTTGGATTGAACGCAAGACATTAAAAGAGACCCCATCTAAGTTGGGTTTGTGCAGGTAAGGTTCAACAAATCTGCCTTTAAAATGCTGAAGAACTGCATCCTTAATGGCAACAGGGTTTTCTACCCAACTACCATTAATTTGCATCCCCCTCAAGGCATTCCTCCTTCTGCTAGAATTAATGATTTTGTGGAAGTAGGAAGTGTTGCTATCTCCCTCTTTGATCCACTTACATCTAGACTTCTGTCGCAATATTGATTCATGAAGAATAGAATGCTCCCAAAGGTCAGATTGGGCTTTCTTGAGCTCTTGAACTTGCTGATCAGTAGGTTGAGCTGTGAGGGAATTCTCCAAGTCATTCAGCTTATGCTGGATTAGCTTTACCTTGTTGCCCAAGTCTCCACAATTTTCTTTGCTCCAGGTTTTTAACCTTTGCTTAATTTTCTGAAGTTTGCATTTCAAGGCATATCCCCCCCATCCCATAGGCTGATTAGCAAACCAGCAGTCCCTCACCACCTTATTGAAGTCCTTATTGTGCAACCAAGCATCAAAAACCCTAAAAGGCTTAAGGCCCCAATCAATATTTTTAGAATTCAAAATGATAGGGCAATGATCTGAGTAGTTCCTTTCAAGGTTGTGTTGGGAACTATCAGGCCACTTGGATACCCAATCATCAAAGACCAGCACTCTGTCTAACTTGCTCTTACAAGAACCATTAGGCCTAACCCAAGTAAAGGGCTTGCCCAAGCAAGGAATATCATCTACCTCCATTTCAGCGAGCCACTCATTAAATTCAGCTATAAGATTAGTGTCTGCATTACAAAGAGTGCTTCCCATTCTTTCAGCTGGGTGTTTAATGCAGTTGAAGTCCCCTACAAGGCACCAGCACTGAACCTGGGACTGATTCTTCATTAAATATAGCCTCTGCCATAACTGTCTTTTGCTTTCTAGCTCACAAGAAGCATAGATATTAGCCACCACTACCCTCTGACTTTCTACCAGCCATACCCCCTCCAACATGATGAAACCCCTTTCAGCTATTTTAATATCAACCTGGAAGTTATTGTTATTCCTGACACAGAAAAGCCCCCCAGCTGTATTGACCGCAGGAAACCATTTCCAATCAAAGTCTGACTGACCCCACAGAGCCTGACAAAGTGCCTTGTCAATGGAATCCCTCTTTGTTTCTTGCAAACAAAGAAGATCTATCTTATGCTTCCCAACCAAATTCCTGATAGAACCCTCTAATGTTATAGGATAGGATATTCATTTATGAGGTTTCCTATTCCCCAACTCCTTAGCTTCTTTTCTGTCTCTACACTCCATTTCTGTCTCTACACTCCATAGAAGCATAACTGTGAAGGAAATGTAGGTTATCTGTAACTGTCTCCATGCCTAAGTTTTCTCCGAGATGCCATAATTGTTGAGCCTCTTGCAACACCTTATCACTGCACTCAATTATGCTTTTTAACCTCCTTTCTGAGTCCACGTAACTCTGATTTTTGACCTTATCCTGATTGGCAAGTTGATCTGCTAGAGCCTGGATGCCATCTTGAAGTTGAGGATGCTTTTCCTCAATCTGTGAGAGTCGGGCCTTAAAGAGAGAGTTTTGTTGTCGAAAGTAAACTTTAGAATACTTGTCTGGAGTCTCTTTTATGGATTGGATTACAGGTAGGGATTCCTCCTTATGGCACCCGTCAGTTTTCAAAATTGGGCCTAAATCATTACTTAGCCCACCCTCTTTTTGATTCTGCACAGCTTGCACCCCCAAAAGCTCAACTGGGTGGATGTCTTCTTTATTACACCCTCCTTGAGTCGAAATTGGGCCCTTAATGCAACCTGGCCCAATTCCTTGTTGAATCTGCCCCGATAAAGAAGGAGAGAGAGACTGCGTGACATGTCCCTCTTCTTCCCCGATAAAGGTCTGGTCAGCAGCTACTTTCGCTCCACCATTCAAATACTTTCCCTCTATGTGATTCCTGTGCCTTTGATCATCCTGTAGGGTATTATAGCAGGTTACCTCTTTGGTGTTAGCAGCTTCCTCTTCTGTTCCTGCGAAGCTGTCCCCTAGGTTGAGCTTACCAAAGCTAGAGCCCAGCATACCTTCTACAGTGCCTTTTGACTTTTCTTTGGGTGTAACGTCTGCCTGGATATTACCCAGGGGTCTAAGATCACAACAGCGCACATCGGTCCCTCCTTCTGCCCGTTGGGTACGAGACGGAGACAATTTCTGGTTGGGCAGCTCCGACGAGAAGGAGAAATTGGTATTAGTGTCGTCAAGAACATCGCCAACCTCCCCACCGTCGTCCGATGTTATCATCTCCGACCACCCATCGGACGGCGAGCTTCCTTTCCGGTTCGACCCACCTTCGAACCCTGTCTCTTCCACAATCCATACCCGATACTCAAGCTCCCCCACACGGACGATGACCTCTGACCTTATCAACGGCGGAAGCGGTGTCTGCACCAATACTCGAGCCCGGTCCAATCGTCGGCGGTCCTCTGTGTCATCGTCTGACTCGATGACATCCCCAATAGCAGCTACAGCCCTCCTGAGATTTTTCATTTCCCACACCTGTATCGGAAATCCCCACAGCTGGAGCCAAACAACCCTGTTATTGGGTCTACATTTCGGCGTCCACTTCTCCAGTGAGTAAAAGAGAGAATCATCGCTTTCCGTCTCTGATTGAATGAGGAGTTGAGCTTTGTCATCGGACATCCCAGGGAGAAGAACCATGTCGTCTCCGAGGAACTTAGTGCGGACGTTATATCCTAACTCCCAAGTGATACGATCCTCTAAGGTTTCCACCTCCATCACCTTCTTTAGCATGCCCACCCAGGTTTCGTTACACCAATATTCCCCGCCTTCATCTGGGTTGATCAGAATAGTTGGTGTTTGTGCCTCGTCTGTCCTTTTGTCTCCTTGGCACCCCCCTTTAGTCACCACGTCCACATATGATCTCCGAAGAGCACCAGTAGTTACCCCGCAGGGCTTACTTGCTTCGTCGGTGTACTTCCTCCCAATGGGGTTCTTTTTCAGCAACTCTGTATTCCGAACTGGTCTGTCGAACCTAGGAAGGTTGACAAATAGTTTACAATCGTTGATGAAGATGTTGTCCAGTCTCACCTCCAATCCTTTTGCATCCGAGACTCCCTTGAACCGCATGAACCCGTATCTCCTGCCATCCTTGTTGAGCCTTTTAGCGATGTATACTTCACGTACGTCACCCCAGTTTTTGAAGTGCCTCCATAGCAACTCTTCATTAGCTTCGTCGGGGAAATGGGTGAAATAAAAGGAAGTAATGTCGGCATTGTTCCTCCAGTTAAGGCGATAGTGTTTGTTGTTGTCCCCTATCTCCAGATTCTGTGATTGTCTTCCCGCTAAAGAGGATTTCTGCATAACCTTCATTGATCTTCTGCTTACCACCTTAGTCCAGTTTTCTTCCTCAGCGTAGTCATTGTCCCTTCCGAAAATGTTGACTCGTCGCCCTCCATATGGTTCTTCCCTTCAATCCATACTCCTCCATCTCCTTGAAGGGGAACCGTTTGGAGTTCTTCTGTTTGTGCTAGTCCTCGCCGTGTTTCGATACTGCTTCACACTCGTCCTCGCCGTGTCTGTTTCGCTCCATCTCTCATTTCTTCTGTCTCTGTCTGTCACTCTCCTTCTCTCGCGCCCTCTCTCTGTCTCTCTCCCTCTCTCTCTCTCTTTCTCTCTCATCTTTTTTTGTAAAGTGATCATGTAGGTGTGTAGTATGATAGATGCATTCTGGTTGAACAACTCTTGAGCAAGAAAATCAACCACTCCTTGGAAGCTCTGTTTACGTATCAAGGAGGAATGTTGAAGTGCTAATACACAGTTTCAGTCGCATGTTCTGTTCTAGATATTTTGATAAGGGGTATGAGCTTAACTGAAATTAGGAAAAAGATATGTATGATTAATTGAACCAGTTGATGTATGTAATATTTGCTGATATAGGCAGTTACAGAAAGAGTTTCAGTCCTTATTTTGGGTAAATTTGTATCAAAGTTTGAATTGACTTTTAGCTGGCTTTGAACTTCCTCAAAGTGTAGTGTACTAGCCTTGGTTTACACCATAAACTAAGTTCATAGATCTAGAGTTTAACTTTAAACCTAAAAAGAACAAAAAGCAAGTTATAGGTAATGTAACCAGTCAAAGTTGTAGACTAAAGTTATGCAAAATAAACTCTCAAACTTCAATCAATAATATTGAAAAATGAAAAGAAGCTCAAAATAATTTAAATATCAACTTCTTTCCTTTTCTTAAAATGAAAAGTTTTACCATCCTACTGGATATAGAGCTTGTAAAGCTTTGCTATGTATAACAATCTCACCTCTATACTGGGAGGAACCAGTGGTCTCTTCCCTTTCAACTCTCTAGTTAAGAAGTCCAGTTTCTTTTCTTCATCCCATTCACTGTACGTACCCATATCCAAATACCTTGTAATTGCATCAATGGTTTCAGCATGTCTGCTTGATTCCTGTCACACTGCTAGTTTCAGGCCACAACTGATTATCCAAACAATAATGAACAAAAAACTTTGAAACATACCTGACGCAAGTCAAGCTTCATTAACACCATGCCAAAAGTAGCAACTCTTCGAATCAGATCAGCTAGTCGACCATCAGCTAGCACCCCAGATCCACATAATTGCTGGAGAAATGTAGAGCTAAATGATAATTCTGCACAATATTAGAGGGTAAAAGGGTAGAAAAGAAAGAATACCAAAGATTCATAACAAAGGAGAAGAGGTTCCAAAAGCTGATATTTTGTTTCATAATAATCCATAGGATCATGTTTAGATGGACCATGTCGATAAGAATCTCCAACCGTCTACGAGTTCTCAGAAGCTAAACACATGGAACGAAAGATAATATTACCGGTTATTAAGGCAATATATAAAATCTGCATATTCAATAAAAATGTAGATGTGATTTAGTTTTAATGGCACCCCAGGATACAAATCCTCCACAGACAATATTCAAATCAAAACTAGGAAAATATATTTTTCATACTATGCATATCCTAACGTATATATGGTTCTATCTATATAATCATCTTCACTGTGAAAGCCGTGGAACAAAGCAAATAGGATTGATCTCAAGATTAGTACATTTAACAGTCTTTGACCAAAAAGCAATATGATTTCATCATATCCAGGAACGTTCCTAATAATGCATATAAATTAATGATCCATGTGTCTGCTATCTGTCATTCTACACAAAGACATTTTGCAATTGAATTTCAAATCCGTAGTGCCAAGGCTCAAGTTCAAAAGTCCTTCACTCTTTATCTACAAATAATACAGAAAATATCAATATATGCTGAAATCAATCTCGTAGAGCTTTATTTGCCACAACGTTTTCTACAATAATATCAATCCTTAGTGGTTCTGCTGACTTAATTTCATAACCACGTCTTTCTCCCTAAAGGAAAAATCAAGCCAACAACATAAATAAAGATAAGATAAAAAAAAATATGGTTTTAGATTGTCCATTTACGGGAAAATATTTTGGACTCCCAATATTTCCAAATTATTTGCCGTGGAACTTCACTTCTAAACCAAAATGTAGTTTCTACCAACCCAAACAAACAAACAAAAAGTTATGCAATATCATTTATTTCATTTGCAAACTACAGTCTACACGGGCACATTTAGTACATGCCTGCCAGGTTATAAAGCTAAAAACTCCTAAGACATAAGCAGCATAGTTTTGTACAAAATAAAACAGCAGAAACTGAATACATGTGTCCATGCAACCAATTTTGAAGCATTGTTGAAGTAAACCAGAAGTAATACCTTAACTTTTATATATTCAAGGACAACTCTATAAGGAGCAATTCCAGGAACCTGAGTTTGGCTCCAAAAGCCTCTGAAAACTGGTCCTTCCTATTTGGGATTCTGCAAACAGTTTCCTCTGAGCAACAAGTTGACTAGAGTTGAAAGAAGGAGAGTATGTCATTGAAACTAATGAAGAACTGGAATTTGGTAAAATTGGTATTGACAAACGGACATTTTGACTGCCACCATTGCTCTCAGTTGAACTTGAAGTCTCACCACCCTATCAGTGAATATATGTACACATGTATTATCTAGGATTCAATGGAAAATTAGGAAATCTACTGAATTGATCTACCTTGTGATTGGGTTGTCTACTGAAAATTCTGGCATGTGTCTGGGATACTCAGATCCACCCTCTTCTACATGAAATGTAACATTCAAACCAGAACTTCATACAAGAAGTAATGCATAAAAGAAGACCAAAGAGGGATTAAATGAATGACCAAAGCCTCAAGGATAAATAGATAGAGCATAATATCATCATTCAAAATATTACACGGTAATATTAAGGGTTTCAAAAGGACCATCAAATTCACATGATAATCTAACACAATAAAGAAAAAAAATAAAAAACTATACTATCTTTAAGTGGTTCAATTTGCCTGTGCACATGAACTAGTGTTACTTCTTGACAAACAGTATCCAGAGGTCACATGATATAAAACAAAGATGACTGCTATGCCCATTAGCATTTGGAAGATATCAACAAACACAAAACTAAACAGACAAACCTTTTAGAATTTCATGTGCCAGTTCTGACAACTTATCACCGCACTGGTTCATGGATAGCTCAAATCTTAGGCCATCCACTTCCCGAATGTAGAGGTCAATCGCCATCCATCTTGACAGAAGTGAAACATCTTTTGTGACCTGATGAACAAAACGAAAACCAATTACACAATCAGATTTGAATAACAGGGTCAAATCAAACGCAAATATTCTTCAAGAAAATCCCACTCCTAGGTAAGAAAAAAAATTTCTTGTAATTTATTCGTAATGTTTGAATTACACGCTACAAACTTTAGTAATTGAAACAGCAAAGCACATCCTTCAACTGTAGTAACATCAACACCGACCACAATCAAGCTTTATCCCACACCTGATGGAGTCAAACACGGATCAGTTAATATCAGAAACCAATTTTTCTTTAAAAGCCATTTTTCTGTCCATATCTAAAGAACAATAACAACAATAGTGATGTTAGCTACATGGATCACACAATGTTACTGGGTTCAGTTAAAAACCAAATTCTCAGGCTATTCATGTCTAAATACATTCAATGTAATTTTACATTGGCTATCAACTGCCCAAAATTACCCACCTCTTTTATCCTAGCCTGAGACAATATAAAATTTGACTAAAAAGTACAATATTGGAAAAGTTCCAAGAATATTATTCAAACAAATATTTTGCATGTTAAAAGCTCATTTATTTTTGTCTGCAGTTTTCCCAGTTCAATCATCATTAAACTTGCACTTTCCAAAATGACAGGCAGTAATACTGGACATCTTCAGGTTGTCAATAATATAATGATATTACAGATTCAACTATGCTTCCACTACTAGAAAACTTCTCACGTGTTGAAAAAGAATCATGTAGTTATTTGAGAAAATGAAATCACATAGTAAAAGTACAGGCAGCATGAATGGATATTTGAAGATGCTACCTTTGCTGTCACATTTGGGTTTCCGTCTCTATCACCTCCCATCCAAGATCCAAATTTTATTGGAGTGCAAGTCAATGGAAGTGGTTTTCCTGTGTGCTGCAAGGAAAGATAAATTGCACTGAAAATCTTAAAGAGAAAGAATGTACAAGTTAATTGACATAAATTAAAGATGACAAACCTTCTTTAAAGCGCTGCTAACTCGACGTAAATAATGAGGAACAGCTTTTCAGAGTGACTCCTCCACAATATTCAATACTGGGAGAATTGAAAAATAAATAAACCAAGGGATTCTTCCACTTCTTTTTTTTTTAACAGTGAATCAAATCATGCAAGAGATGACATATTGTTAGATCTCAATATAGACCAGTTATCTGGAGGGTCTATTCTAGAAGGAAGAAAGCCCCTACACGGGAGATAGGATCGAATTAGTTATTAGTTTAATCTTTAGGGCCATCTATCTTTATTATTCTATCTTTATCTTTATTATTCTATCTTTATCAATTAGTTGGATTAGGATATTATAAATAAGAGTATTCTCATTAGAGGAGGGGGTAGAGAAGAATTAGAAATTGTAAAGGGAGGAGGGGGTAGAGAAGAATTAGAAATTGTAAAGGGTTTTCCCTTGGAAGAAGGTTTCCTTCTTGAATCTATTTTCTGTTTCTCTTGTTTTCTCTGCTGTTAGGGATATTTTCTGTTTCTCTTGTTTTCTCTGCTGTTAGGGATATTCAATACCCTAACACATATAAATTGTCAAGGATTCTCTCTTAAAAGATTGATTTATTATGTGTTCATGTAGGTGCCTTTGGGGATAACAAGGACAAAACTCTTGAACACTTGGTCAAAATGGCCATAGACCATTCTTAGGAACAACTAAAAAGCCTAAAGCTAAGAGGTAAAGTATATCTAAATACCAAAACAAACTCTTAAGGAATTTTCAACTCCCAGCGATAAAGATTGTTACACTGTTAACCAATTACCAACGAAATCACACATGAATAAAGGTCAATTTTTCAATTATATGGCAATTCATGATTGGATGACACGCTACATTTCTTGTTAGCACTGTTGCTTGTTAGGAAAAAAAAGAGTAAACCACCATTTGAGTCTGTTACATTAGTTCTTACATATAGTCCCTAGCTAAAAGCTAAAACTAAGGAAATTTTAAATAAGTTCCTGAAAATACAATCTGTCTATCACATTAGTCCAAAAATATAAGAAAATTGTGAATTAATGATAATATTAATAAATGTTTAGGGACCAAAATGGCAATAAGTAGTTATGTTTAAGGACTTAATGAATTCTAGAGACTTATTAGAAATTTCTTTAATTTCAAGGATGAATTTATGTGACAATGCATTACACTTTCACGAACCAAAATGATGATTCACTAAAGGCAAAAACTGTAACTGATACAAAGCAATTGAATTTCCAAACTGAACATGGAATATTGAAGATTCCATTCGTAACATGAGGAACCCAAAAACTAACTAAAAAAGCAATTAAATTTCCAGCATAAGAGGTTTAGCTCAGTCATTATTTGAGTCTTTGCATAAAACAAGAACCCCACATGCATGCGCATTACGCATGTCATGTTTCAACCTTCGCCCATTTTCTCCACAACCGAACAAAACCAAAGACTAATTGATAAAACAGTGATGAAATCACAACGACAAGAACAAAGATAACAAGAAAAAAGAAATTAGAACCCCATCACCGAAAATTCACAAAATCAAGTTAAAATCATTAACAGCATACTCCAATAATTCTAGGAAAAGGTAAAGAAGCAAAACCCATTAAAGAAAACACCAAAAAAAAAAGTGGGGTATTGATTAAAAACCCAAAAACAATTATTTTAAGTGAAAAGAAAAAAGAAAAGAAAAATGAGAACCTGTGAAAGGACTCGAATTTTTTCGAGCTTGTCAACGAAGGTGGAGCCAGCCTCCCTCTGGAGAATGTCGTTGAGAAGGTTCCCTAGCAATTTACAGTCATCTTCGAAGCCCTGGAAGGAGATTTCCTCCGCTATGTCGTCAGTGATGTCCGTCATTGTAATGTTCCCACACACACAACAAAAAACTTAACACACACAAAAAAAAAAACGAATACAGAAGAAGAAGAAAGAGAGTGAGAGAGAGAGGGTTAATGTGTGTGTGGTTGAAGGAGTGAGTAGAGGAGAAAGTGGTGGCATATAATAAGGTGGCAAACAATAACTAACTGGCGCGGAGGAAGGGACCGTTGTGAAATTGTGACGTTTTACTTCCATCCACCTTATAGATTAATACATAAATTAACAATTCTTTTCTCCAATGTTTTAGGATCATATTATTATTATAATATTAATTTAAACTAAGGATTAAGTCTATACTTTAATGCTTAAAATTTGAATGCAGAAAAAGTATTCATTTATGGTGTAACTTAATCAACTGAGCACTGAATTATTATAAACTTATTTGACCAGTTTGATATTTATGAATTAAAAAAATTTATATATTAATCATAGTATGCTAGACTCATAGAAAAATCATATTTTATAAGAAAGGTAATTTTTCATTATCAAAGTGCATTTGCTTTTATCGTAGAAATATTGGAGTATTTAATAATAATAATATTATAACTCTAATTGTATATTAATTAAAATATCTAGGTATATTATTGGTGTATTTTAAGTGTGTTAATAAGTTATATTATTGGTTTATTTTAAGATAATATCTAGGTATAATTTGTTAACGTACTCATATTAAAAAAACAAGTATATATACATTAGTAAACTGGTATATATATTAAAAAAATTCAAAATGTTATTTTTTTGTCAAGATCTAAGCTTGAACATCTGAACCTAAGTAGCATTTTTTAGTTAAATTTTAAATGTAATTTTTGGTGATTAAAAACAATCATAAATTACAAAATAAAAATTAAAAAATCAAATCACAATTTGTGGCTGTACAACAACCACCACACACGTCCAAGGCAAGAGATTCAGATTGAGGGCCCAATTGGTGGCTAGAACAACGGTGTTGCTGGCAAAGTTCAATGTAATCACTGACAACACCATCATAGTCACCCAACGCATCATCAAGAAGCTTCCAATAGGGACAAATTTCAGGCTCACAAATTGCAAGTCCACCCCCGCAAAGCCTCCACCCTACACTCTCACAGATCTGGTTGTCGATGTAGAGGCATCCATCGGAGGAAGAGGCAGTGGTGCACAGTGTCAGGGTTGAGCCAACAGAGGAGGTGGAAGGGCCGACTTGATGAGGAGGAAGTCATCGTCGGAGTCCTAGATTTGGAGGGAGAGAGAAAGAGGGGAAGGCGAACCACTTGTCATCGAGGTTGTCATGGAGGTGAGAGGAGGAGGGACAAGGGCAATAAGGCTTCGGAGTAGAAACAAAGAGGACGAAGGGTAGAGAAAGAGAAGGAAGAGAGGCTAGGATCGTTGGATTAGAGAGAGAGAGAAAGAGAAAGGGAAAGAAAAAGAAAAAGTAGGATAGTGCCTAATTTTTAGTGGACACACATGAGAAACTTAGGTTCGGATTCGTCCAAACCTAACTTCGGGCCAAAAAATAACACATTTCTATTTTGTGAGAACGAAAAACATACAAAATTTTTTACAGAGATATATTCCAAACATTTTGACATTTATAAGAACAACAAATATATTTTAGTCTTATTTTTATTGTTAAAAAATGAGTAATGCTACTAACATACTCTTTAACACACTCCTTCATACACACTTTTCTCCAATGTGTTAAAATGTATTGAAAACTGCAAAATCAAGAGAGAGAAAGTCATTGAATACTATGTGGGACTCACTGAATTTTGTGATTTCAAATAAATTTCAACAAATGAGAGAATGTGTGTTCAAAAGAATGTGTGACCCTAACATTTCTCGTTAAAAAATATAGTAGTTTACATATATAATTGTCCTTTAGTTTATGTTAATCTAAATTAAGAGTGATTTTTTTGTTCAAATGAAAGGATACTAGATGCTAATATAGACCTTCTAATTTTTAAGTGGGTCTATGTTAACATTCCCCATATATAGATAGATATATGAGGAATGTATCTTATATGAGGGTTAGAAGATTAAATTTGGACTGTCTAATCAAACATGAATGATCAAGATTTAATGTCATGTGACCAATTAACCACTTAAAAATTCATGTTATTTTTTTAATAAATCATGTGAATTTTTTAGATTAAACCTTAATACTCCACATATAAGATGTTTCCTCTCATTATATATATATATATATATATATATATATATATATATATATATATATATATAAAGTTAGATATAAATATATTAAGAACTGAGGATTCATAGAGAGTGACGACGGGAGAGTGGAAATCTTATTGGTATTGTTGTAAACTCAACGATGGTTTTTGATAAAACCGTTGTACTTAGCTTTAAACCAAAGATTGTTTTGCAAAAACCGGTGTGTTAAGCTTCAAATCAAAGAAGATTCTATAAAAATCATCTTGAGCACCTTCTTTTAAAGACGGTTTTTCAAATTAAAAAATATTAGTCAATTATTGTTTCATAAAATAAAATAGTAAACAAAATGAAAAATTATTTAAAACGAATTTTTGTAACCATTTTTCTGGCAATTTGATTTGTTTTGAACCGACTTGACTTGTTCATCATCAATTTCTTTTTTTTTTCTTCTTGGGTTTTCTTGACCAATGACATGGACAATTCATGTGTTTTCCAAAAAATAAAATTATGGTTTTCATCAGTTTTCAATTGAATTGACTAATATTTTTTTATTTTTTCCTATATATTAATCAGAATATGCTAGACTCATAGAAAATTCATATTTTATAAGAAAGGTAACTTTTTAATTGTCAAAGTGCATTTGATTTTATCATAGAAATATTGGAGTATTGGAGTATTTGGTAATAATAATAATAATAATAATAATAATAATATAACTCTAATTATATATTAATTAAAATATCTAGGTATATTATTGGTGTATTTTAAGACAATATCTAGGTATAACTTGCTAACGTATTCATATTAAAAAAAAACAAGTATATATACATTAGTAAACTGGTATATATATTAAAAAAATTCAAATATGTTATTTTTTTGTCAAGAGTTAAGCTTGAATGCATTTGAACCTAAGTGACATCTTTTAGTTAAATTTTAAATGTAATTTTTTCAGATTGAGGGCCCAATTGGTGGCTAGAACCACGGTGTTGCTAGCAGAGTTCTATGTCATCACTGACAACACCATCATCGTCACCCAACGCATCATCAAGAAGCTTCCAATAGAGGCCAACTTCAGGCTCACAAATTGCAAGTCCACCCTCGCAAAGCCTCCACCCTACACCCTCGCAAATCTGGTTGTCGATGTAGAGGCATCCATCGGAGGAAGAGACAGTGGTGCACAGTGTCAGGGTTGAGCCAACAGAGGAGGTGGAAGGACCGACTTGATGAGGAGGAAGTCATTGTTGGAGTCCTAGATTTGGAGGGAGAGAGAAAGAGGGGAAGGCGAACCACTTGTCATCGAGGTTGTCATGGAGGTGAGAGGAGGGGGCAAGGGCAAGAAGGGTTCGGAGTAGAAATAGAGACTGCGAAGGGTAGAGAAAGAGAAGGAAGAGAGGTTAGGATCATTGGATTAGAGAGAGAGAGAAAGGGAAAGAAAAAGTAGGATAGTGTCTGGTTTTTAGTGGACACACATCAGAAACTTAGGTTCGGATTCGTCCAAGCTTAGCTTCGAACCAAAAAAACAACACATTTCTATTTTGTGAGGATGAAAAACATACTGAAAATTTTGCAAGGATAAATTCCAAACATTTTGATATTTATAAGAACAAAAAATATATTTTAGCCTTGTTTTTATTGTTAAAAAAAAAGAGAAATGCTACTAACATACTCTTTAACACACTCCTTCATACACACTTTCTCTTATGTGTTAAAATGTATTTAGTTGAAGAACAAGTTCCACAAAATCTTGAACCTACCAAGTGTGATGGTTGGGATTGGTATGAGTGGGATCATTTGCCACACCCTTTGGTTGGGCCTCTTGAGAAAATGGTCAAAGGAGCTTTCGACCCATTTCCAATTTGATTCTGGTAATTGGTATGATTTTTTTTGTGAGGATTCTTGGATAATCGTACGTTTGGGTTAGGTTTAATATGTTTTTGTATGGAATTTTTGTTTAGTCTAACTTATTGTGATGAAAACAATTATGGTTTGAATCGGCATTCAGGATGCACATAAACTTGCAAAATGTCTAATTCGGAAGCAATATTGATATTGTTTGAATTACGTTCCATTTATTCAAACTTATTTATTAAAAATATTTTTTAAATAAAATAAATAGATTGTTTTATATTTTGAGATGTTTTAAACTGCTTTTGGTTTAAAAAATAATAATTTTCTACTTATTTTTTAGAAGTTAACTTTATATGTTTCTTAAAAAAACACTTATTTCACATTTTTTTAAAGTTTAAACAAACTGATCCTTAGTTAAATAATAAAACAATCAATTATTTTGTTACAAATTAATGTAAAAATAAAAAAATAATTATAATTCAATTTTTTTAATATAAAAATTTAAATAACATTGAAGTCTAACTTTTGACATAGAAAGAATATAATAAAAAATTAAATTAAGAGGAGAAATTCATTTCATTATACATAACTATATTATTTGATGAATATTTTTTAATTTTTTATTATTGTAATTAAGTTGTTTTTATTATACATATAAACAACAGGATTTTGGTTATATATATATATATATATATATATATACATCAAGTGTTAGATCATAAATTTTACTCTCAAAAAGTTCCAACACTATATTCATGAACATCAAACCCGTTATCTTCAAAATATCATGTGTCCAATCATTTCGTCTAAATGGATGGACAAAATCTAGTATTGTTTTCTTCTAAAGTCAATTCATTAGAAGACATTGTGGACATTTTTTTGGTACATTTAAGATCATGGTCATAGTTAAAAAAAAACATGATTAAATCATTTTTTTCTACTGGCATTCCAATCTAGGAGCTTGTTTTGAATTTAAAATGGGAGAAAACCATGGCTTGAGACTTGGGAGCTTGAGGAACGAGAGTAAAATTGAAAGGAAATCTTAATATATATTTATACAAATCAAGTTAAGTCTTCAGCCAATGTTTCTCGCCCAAACATAAAAAAAGGCTTTATGTATTTTTTTTTTCCAATTTGTTATTGGAATTTTGGCAAGAGTATTAAATCCCTGAGGTAACAATAGCGATAAGTAGAGTCGTCTCTACAAGAACTTGTGCAATAATTAGGTTATTTAATAATAAATTTAATAGACTATGAATTTCAATGTGATTAAGTGATCAAAAGTAAAGTCTTAAAAAAAGTAACTATAAATAGAAATATCATAAGAAAATGGTTAAATTGTAATTTTAGAATTTTCTTAAGTCTTTTTTTTGAAAACTAAAGTAATCATTTGAAGTATAACTTGATTAAAAGAGATAAAAAAATTTCACAAAAACAAGTTTAAATGATGGAAACATATTTTAAAAAATAGACTATGTTTTTCAAACAAGATCAAATTCAAACACATCTTTTGATGTTGTTTGAAAACTTTTAGAACTTGAACTTCATTTATTAATCATAGGATTCGACAAATCCTAAGAGAATGTCTTGTGAGACAATTTCTGCGAAACGAATCTCAGACACAAAGTACTAAATGAAATCTTAAATATCATCTTTAATGTTGTATCAGATCATGACTTACTTATACTTCCGTCTGAAATATCAAACAGAAGATCATGAAGCATAATCTGATATCACATAAGACAAAACTTTTAACCTTTGTATTTATTTGCATCTAATCAAAATAATTAAGGGTCTTGATTCGTCTTAAAATATATTTTGACTTAACAATAACAAAAAGTAAAGATAATTGCATAAGAGTAAAGAGTTAAAAAGGAAGAAAGTTAGGAATAGGAAAAATTGTCAAGGGTAAACCTTGCGTACCTTGAGTTCCTATGAAGATGGAACTTAGTAATGGAAAGGGCCCATCAAGGGTGAATCTTGGGTTTGTCGAGCCTTGGACCAAGGACGTGTTTGCCCTGGGTTTTGTACTTCCATGGAGTTGTGTCGAGGCTTACCAAGGACGGGCCTTGGATTTTGTAAACCCTTATGGATCAGCAAGCGCGAAGGTTGGGTTTGATGAGTCTTGCGTGCAGTGCAAGTATTGTTCTCTTACATACACGCCTCTTACAAAGTGGCAGGTACTGGAGACACGGTGGTGTCTATCAGTGGGACTCACCAAAGGAGGACCTTGGGTTTCGCAAGCCCTTTGGAGGATTGACCAGGGAATTTTCCGACTTGGGTTTTGAGCACCGTACTCTTGCATACATTGCATACATATCACTCGCCATGGGTGGTATGCACTGAAGACGTAGTGATATGTTTCTGCAATATGTCACTTGCCATGAGTGGCACACACTGGAGTCTTGGTAGGGTGCTTGTGGGCATATGTCACTCACCGTGGGTGACATGTACTGGAGTCACAGTGATGCGCTCTTACATGTATGTCACTCGCTGTGGGTGGCACATACTGGAGTCGCGATGAAAATATGCTCTTGCATGTATGCCACTCATCATGGGTGACACACACTGGATACTTAGTAGTATGCTCTTGCATATATGCCTCTTACGAAGTGGCGCGTACTGGAGACTTAATAACGTGTTGTTACGTGCATGTCACTCGTCGTAGGAGGCATGCACTAGAGGCTTAACTAAATTCTCGTGCATATATGTCGTGGGTGGAACATACTAGAGGCTTAACTAAATTCTCGTGCATATATGTCACTCGTCGTGGGTGACATATACTGGAGTTGTGATGCTTAGAAGGAGGGCTTCCCAAGGACGGACCTTGGGTTTTAAGAGCCTTGTAGGTACGACTATGGATGTTCTTGTCTTGATAAGAGACATGTCAAAAGGAAGTGATGCAAAATTTTATTCAATGTATTTAATTAAGTACAAATCCCCTTCATTACCCCAGATGTGCCACGTTAAAAACCCTTTAAACCAAAACCCTTGATTTTTCTACTTTTGGGACATAAGACTTGATTAGGGAAAAGACTACAACATTAGGTTTAAAGTGTAGGTCAGCTAAAGTAGAACTTCAGGTGGGTGGCATTCAACATTCGTGGAATTACTTTGCCATCCAGCTCTTGTAGGCAGTACGCTCCATTGTCATGGTTGGTTGTGACCCTAAAGGGACCTTCTCAGTTGGGGCTAAGCTTTCCCGCTCTAGGATCTTTTTTGGCTTCCTCTCAGACTCGCCATACGAGGTCGCCAGGTTGAAAGGCTCATGATTGAACCTTTATATTGTATCTTTTGGTTGGCAACTTCTTCTCTAATCCTTGTCATTTCTTGGACTTTATCAATGATTTCAAGTTCCACCCTCATATTTTCTTCATTTTTTTGTTGCTGAAATAATAGTCTCTTTGTCGATGATTCCCCACCTTCTATGGGGATCATGGTGTCTGTGCCATATGTAAGTTGGTAATGAGTTTCATTGGTGGTTGTTTAGGGTGTACAATGGTACGCCTAGAGTATGTTGTAGAGTTCTTCTTTCCATAGGCCTTTAGACTTGTCAAGTCTAGTACGCAGGGCCCTGAGAATGACTCGATTAGTTGCCTCTGCATGTCCGTTATTCTAAGGATGTTCAACAGAGGTGACAAGGTGCTTGATCCCTATCCTTGTCAAGAAGTCTTCGTAAGTCTGAGCTTTGAATTGAGTGTCGTTGTCGATGACGATAGCATATGGGAGGTCGTACTTGGAGATAAGGTATCTCTAGGCGAACTTTTCCACCTCGCTGGCCATAATTTCCTGAAGTGGTCTTGCTTCTATCCACTTGGTGAAGTATTTAATAATGACAAGTAAGTATTTCACAGCTCCTAGGGCCTTTGGTAGCAGTCCCAGTATGTCCATTCCCCACATGGCGAAAGGGCAAGCGCCACATGGCGAAGGACCAAAGGGAGCTTAGACTGTGAAGGTTGTTAGGAGAAGTGCATGGAACGTCTGCAAACTCTTGACATCTTCGGCATCTCTTGGTAAAGTTGAGGGTGTCTATCCTAAGTGTTGGCTAGTAGTAGCCCGCTCGCACCGCTTTAGTGGCCAGGGAGCGTCCTCTGGTATGGAGACCGCAAATCCATTCGTGAAGTGCTCTCATGATGTAGTCTGTCTGTTGACTATTTAGGCACTTGAGTAAGAATGTTGTCAACCCTCTTTTGAATAGCTTGTCATCAAGGATGGCATAGTAATTGACCTTACATTTGAGGTGTTGGGCTTCGTCCTCATTTGGCGATAGGACCCCCCAAATTAGGAAGTTCTTGTAGGAGATCATCTAGTTTGGTTACTTCTCTTCTCCTACCATAATTTCCTCAGCATCTATGGTTGGAGTTTAAAGTGTCTCCTAGATGATTGTCTTGAGGTGCCAACACCTTCTTAATGCTAGCTAGCTTAGAGAGGAGGTCCACTCAAATGTTGCTTTCCCTGGGGATGTAATACATTTAGAAACACCCAAAATTGTTGATGAGAGACTTCGCTATGTGATAGTACTTGAGTAGTACTGTTTCCTTGGTCCGGTATATGTTGGCAACCTGTCCTTGGACAAGTTATGAGTCTATGTAGCTTCGTAGCCACTTGGCTTCAACTTTTCTTGCTAACTTTAGACCTGCAATGAGTGCTTCATGGTTTGCCTAGTTGTTTGAGGCTCTGAAGTTGAGCTTGAGGGCTTGCTCTAGAGTGATATTGTCAAGGCCTTCGAGGATAGTCCCTACCCCGCTTCCTTTTACGTTGGACACACCGTCAACGAAAAGGATCCACCAGTCTAGGGTGGTTTGTCGTTTCCGACGAATTCTACCAAAAATTCAGTCATGAATTGCGTCTTCATGGGGTCGCGTGGTTCGTACTGGATGTCAAACTCTGAAAGTTCGATGGAGCAAGCCACCATCTTTCTTACGAGTTCAGGATTTCCCAAAAACCTGCTTGATGGGGTAGTTCGTCTTGACTACCACTTGATGACTCGGGAAGTAAGGCTTGAGTCATTGGGCCAAGGGAATGAGTGTTAGCGCAACCTTTTCAATCATTTTGTAGCGTTTCTCAATGTCATGGAGCATATGACTGGTGAAGTAGATAAGGAGTTAGTTCTTCCCTTCCTCTTGTACAGGGGCTGAGCTGATAACTTCGTCAATTACTGAGAGATACAAGAGCAAGGGTGCTCTTGGCCTTGATCGACTCAAAGATGGTAGTGTGGTTATGGTCTTCTTGAAAGCTAGAAAGGCTTGTTCACAAGTCTCGTTCCATTAAAAAGGCTTAATTTTCTTGAGCAGTTTGTAAAATGGTTTCGCCTTTTCGGTGAGCTTTGGGAAGAACCTAGACAGGGATGCTAGCCTACGTTGAGCTTCTGAACTTCTTGTATGTTGGTTGGGCTATGCATCACTCGTATGACAGTGCATTTGTCGGGGTTAGCTTCAATCCCCTGGTGGGTGATCATAAAACCAAGGAACTTGTCGCCGCCTACTCCGAAAGTACATATTTTAGGGTTAAGGCGCATTCATATTTTCGTAGTTCCCCGAAGACTTCTTCCTTGTCCGCCACATGTTGGGATATGCTTTGAGACTTGAAAACTATGTCGTCCACATATACCTCGACATTTCATATGATTTGTTGTTTGAAGACTCAGTCCATCAGTCGTTGGTATGTCGCGCCTATGTTTTTTAGGCCGAAAGGCATGACCCTTTAGTAAAATTTGGCATCTTCAATGATGAATATTGTTTTCTCCTCGCCTGGAAGATGCATTCTAATCTAGTTGTATCCGGAGTAGGCTTCTAGAAAGCTTAGCACCTAGAACCCGAATGATCTATCGACTAGCCTGTCGATGCTGGATATAGGGTATGCATCTTTGGGGCATGCCCTGTTCAGTTCAATGTAGTCGATGCACATGCGCCATTTGCCGTTGGCCTTTTTTATCATGACGACATTGGCGAGCTAGGTACATAACCTAACCTCTCTGATGAAGTTTGCGTGGAGTAGCTTGTCAACTTTTTCTTTGACAGCTTTATGCCACTTTTCTCTCGTCTTCCTTTTCTTCTATGATACTTGTTTGGCCTGGGGCCAGATAGCAAGTTGGTGGAAGATTATGTCAAGGTGGATTCTTGACATTTCAGATGGTTGCGAGGCAAAGAGATCAATGTTTTTGCGTAGCATGTCAGCAAGGCACATGTATTCATGAGCGGAGAGGTCTCTATTAAGCCATGTGCACTACCCCAATTTAGGTCTAAGTTGCAACTGCGCAAGATCTTCAATGGGTTTCAGGCCTCTATTGAAGGTGTCATATCGCGGATCTATGTCAAATTCACCACCCAAGCTAGCTTGGTAGACAGTTAAGGCTCGAACATGAGACCCTTCATCCACTGTCATGACTTGTGTGCATTCAGCCACTATAGGGTGAGGCATGGCAGGCTCCTGAATGGGAGGATATGGTGCTACCTTCAGGCTCTCTGCATAGCACTGGCGTGCTTACTTTTGGTCAGCCTTAACTATTACAATCTCCCATGTCAGTGTAGGGAATTTCGTTGTCAAATGGGGCATGGAGGATATGGCTCCCAACTCCTTGAGTGTCTTTCTTCCTATTAAGGCAAAGTATGATGTGGTCGCGTCAACCAGTAGATATCTGATGGTGAAGCTCCTAGAGAGCTTGCCCTGACCGAAGGTGGTCATCAAGTCCACATAGCCTCGGGTTTCGACTCTCTCGCCTATAAAGTCGAGGAATGGACTTGCGTAAGGGTGGACAATGTCGAGTGAAACCTCGAGTCTCTGGAATGTTTTCCAATACAGGATGTTAGGGAAATTGTCCTGGTCGATGAGGACCCTAGACACCATGAAATTCACTATGATGATGGAGACAACCACCGTGATTGTCTTGGTTGACGAGATTGATGCCCCTGAAGTCCTTGTGCCGTAAAGGTGATAGGAGGGACACTTCGCTATAGGAGGTGTCGACAAAATTAATGTTGATGTCCCAGATAGTGTGTAGGTGCTGCTTTCAGGACTGGTTGGACTGTCCTTCATAGGAAAAGCCGCTAGCAATGGTGTTGATTACACCTCTGATGTGCTGGCGGATTCCTATTCTGGTTAAGGTGATCGCTCGTGCCGCTGTGGTTGTTGTCTCTGTCTACCTCGGTCTTCCAGTCTTCTCTTGTCTACTTCTTGGTTCTTGTGTTGCTCCTCTTGATGTCCTTTAGGCCTTGCTCCTGCCTGGTAGTGGTCTGGTCTCTTAACAAACTGGGCTAAGTATCCAGCCTGTATAAGTTCTTCGATCTTGCCGTTCAAGGCCCAACAATCTTTGGTGTTGTGTTCAATACTGCGGTGAAACTTGCAGTACTTGGTTGCGTCTGACCCTGGCCTCAGAGATTTCATTTGGGGTAGCCGGACAGGTACCTCCAGGTCGAAGGCTTCCTCAAGAATCGTGGTACGATTGGCCGTCAAGGGTATCTAACGCTCATACCGGGCCTTTTGGAGAGAGGTTGGCACTTGTCTAGCTTGTGCCTCTTGTCTGACTTGTGCAAGTAGGTCTTGGTGTTTGCTTTGCACCTTTCACACTTTTGTTTGACTTGGTAGACTTCATTCCAGAATTTGGACATTTCTTCTATCTGGATGTAACCCTTGGCTCGTTCGTGCGGCTCATCCATGCTACCAGGTAGTTTTTTGCACAAATTATCTACGAACTTGCTAGGGTGTAGTGCGAGAAGCATGGAATGCAACTTTATCTCAGTGTTGAGATTTCGGATCTGGACGACTGTGCGCCCAAATTTGCCAATGAACTTTCTGAGGGATTCATCGTCTGCTTGTCGTAGACTGGCCAAGGCAGCCAAGGTCATGCAATGAGACCTACTGGTGGCGTACTGCACACTGAATCGTTCGATGAGGGTGTCGAAGCTATCTATGGATCTTGGTGGGAGTCCACCATACCATGTCAATGTTGCTCCCTCGAGGGATATAGGGAAGACACGACATAGAATTGCCTCGTCATTGGTGTAAAGGCTTGTCTATGTTAGGAAGGCATCCAAATGCTCGTCTGGATCTGTTGTCTCATCATACCGCTCGAGGTTAAGTGATTTCCACCCCAAGGGTATGTCTACCTCCATAACGCGGTCGATAAAAGGATGTCAATGGACAGTCTGTGTTGTTGGACGATGCATGAGAGAGACTCGGATCGTCTGCAGTGTTGCTTGAGCGTTGGGGGTGTGATTCCCCTATAAGACTTTTTATGTTATGTTCACTTAACCAAGTCGTGTGTGCCTCGTTTAAACGAGTTTATTAGAAATTCCTAATGCTATGAGCCCACTTGTAGTATAAAAAGGTGGCCTAAAACACAAAGCAACGGTTCCAAAGTTTATGAATTCCAAGGCACAAAGGTAAGAGAGAGTTGTGTGCTGGTTTCCATGCTTAGAGATTCATCCCTAATTGTCTGTTTATTAATTTTTCTTTTCCCATGGTTATGAGTAGCTAAATCCTTTGTTTGTTGGGATTTAATGTAATTGGATACTGCTCACATGTAATTATTGTATTTTCCTTATTCAATAAAGTACTATTATTGTTTCTCTTCTATATTTATTATTTGTTCTTGGTCTGATCATCTTATTGCATGATTCTCTCTATTCAATTGCTTTGCAAAATTAAATTGGATTGAGAACAAAAGAGATCAACCAATGAACTTTATGCCTAGGGATAGGGTAACGATTATTGGTTATCATTTAAAACCCTAGTTCATATTGTTGGTCAATTGATTATATTACTCAAGGGATTGATAGTGCAATCAAAACACTTTGGTTTTCTCACTTAAAAGATTAAGGTTAGCAAAAATTGCAGGTTAATGATAATATATGCTTAATTGAATAGGAATAATTTGTAATGCATGTTACGTTAACCCAATGAAGTTAATCTCCAATGATTTCATCCATTGATACAAACCAAGTTTTCTGGGCACACCAAGTGTTTGAAAAAAATCAACAATCAACTTTATTCCTTTTTAACTCTTTACTCTTATGCAATTGTCTTTACTTTTTGTTATTGTTAAGTCAATAGATATTTTAAGATGAATCAAGACCCTTAATTATTTTTATTAGATACAAATAAATACAACGGTTAAAAGTTTTGTCTTATGTGATATCAGATTATGCTTCATGATCTTCTATTTGATATTTCAGACAGAAGTATGAATAAGTCATGATCTGATACAATATTAAAGATGACATTTAAGACTTCATTTAGTACTTTGTGTCTGAGGTTCATTTCGCAGAAATTGTCTCACAAGACATTCTTTCAGGATTTGTCGAATCCTATGAAGAATAAATGAAGTTTAAGTTCTAAAAGTTTCCAAACAACATCAAAAGATGTGTTTTACTGTGATAGATCTACTTTGACTAAAAGGAACTGATTTTTTGTTATAGTGATCAACACGAAAGCCAATCATAGTGGTTTTCCTGCATGAAGCAGGATATGCGTTTAATGCAAGCATTAAATGATCTAATAACCACAAGCTTCAGATGCAAGCTCAAAGGAAAATTATAATCGTTTAGAAACAACAAACACTTGAAAATGAAAACCTATAAATACTAGATGCTTTGAAGAAATGAGTAACGAACCTACACGCTATCATTCAAATTCTTTATGTAGAAAACTCTTTGTATATTCTTATAAAGTTTGAAAAGCTCTCAAAACATCTTGAATACTCTAAGACAAAAAACTAAATGCTTAGATTTCACATTTGTTTGTAAGATGATTAAGATTTAATCAGTTAGCAAATCAAACAACATATCTTCTGATTTTTATAGAACCAACAGTGGCTTGGTAGGACAAAGAATATTCGGTTGTTAAAGCTTGACGATAAACTTTGTTGTGAGAGCTAAAAGTAACAGTGACAAATACTTGTAACTTTTGTGAAATTAGTGAAACTTGATTGCTAACCAAAAACTGAACTTAGTCTGAATGGTAGAGACAAACCAATATAAATATGGGTCTTACTTTCTTTTTAGTTATCTTTTGTCTTAAACTGACATAGTGTTTGAATTTGATCTTGTTTGAAAAACATATTCTATTTTTTAAAATATGTTTCCATCGTCTAAACTTGTTTTTGCGCAAATTTGTTATCTCGTTTTATTAAGTTATACTTCAAATGATAACTTTAATTTTCACGAAAAAAGACTTAAGAAAATTCTAAAATTACAATTTAACCCCTTATGATATTTCTAATTGTAGTTACTTTTTTTAAGACTTTACTTTTGATCACTTAATAACATTGAAATTCATAGTCTATTAAATTTATTATTAAATAACCTAATTATTGCACAAGTTTTTGTGGAGACGACTCTATTTATCGCTATTGCTACCTGAAGGATTTAATACTCTTGCCAAAATTCCAATAACAAATTGGAAAAAAAATACATAAAGCCTTCGTTAAGTTTGGGAGAGAAACATTGGCTGAAGACTCAACTTGATTTGTATAAATATATATTAAGATTTCCTTTCAATTTTACTCTCATTCCTCAACCTCTCAAACCATTGTTCCCTCCCATTTTAAATTCGAAACAAGCTCCTAGATTGGAATGGCAGCAGAAAAAAATGATTTAATCATGCTTTTTTTAACTATGACCATGATCTTAAATGTACCAAACAAATGTCCACAATGTCTTCTAATGAATTGAATTTAGAAGAAAACAATACTAGATTTTGTCCATCCATTTAGACGAAATGATTAGACACATGATATTTTGAAGATAAAGGATTTGGTGTTCATGAATATAGTGTGGGATATTTTTTAGAGTAAAATTTATGATCTAAAACTTTATATATATATATATATATATATATAACCAAAATCCTGCTGTTTATATGTTTAATAAAAACAACTTAACTACAATTATAAAAAATTAAAAATATTCATCAAATAATATAGTTATGTATAATGAAATGAATTTCTCCTCTTAATTTAATTTTTTTTAATGTTTTTTAACTTTACCAAAATATTCTTTCTTTGTCAAAACTTAGACTTCAATGTTATTTAAATTTTTATATTTAAAATATTGAATTATTAATTATTTTTTATTTTTACATTAATTTGTAACATAAAATAATTGATTGTTTTTATTATTTAACTAAGGATCAGTTTGTTTAAACTTTAAAAAAATTGTGAAATAAGTGTTTTTTTAAGAAACATATAAAGTTAACTTCTCAAAAAAGAAGTAGAAAATTAATATTTTTTTAAACCAAAAGCAGTTTCAAACATATCAAAATATAAAAAAATCTGTTTATTTTATCTAAAAAATATTTTTTAATAAATAGGTTTGAATAAATGAACCCTAATTCAAACACTATCAATGTTGCTTCTGAATTAGACGTTTTACAAATTTACGTGCATCCTGAATGCCATTCAAACCATAATTGTTTTCATCACAATATGTTAAACTAAACAAAAAATTTCATACAAAAGCATATTAAACCTAGCCCAAACGTACGATTATCGAAGAATCTTCACAAAACAAAATCATACCAATTAGCAGAATCAAATTGGAAATGGATCGAAAGCTCCTTTGACCATTTTCTCAAGAGGCCCAAACAGAGGGTGTGACAAATGATCTCACTCGTACCAATCCCAACCATCACACTTGGTAGGTTCAAGATTTTGTGAAACTTGTTCTTTAACTACATCCACGTCCACCATTGCCCTCATGAAAATGGTCACATAGTGACACTTTTTTGGCTGCTCTAACATAGTTTGTTACGGTCAAAATCTGAGTTTCCTATGTCCAACTATGTTTCCTCTTTCACTTCTCTTGCTGCGCATTCCTCAAAACTCTCCTGAAAAATTAAAATGCCCCCAAATTAGTTAGATAAAATAAATTTAATTAACAATTTGTTATATTTATACTATCATTTAAGAGTTTACTATCTATGTACTAATAGAATAAATCAAACTTATCATACCTGATGAATTGCGATTAGATGATTCTATAAAATATATTACACTATCTATGCATAATTCTTCTCATCATTTAATTATTAAACAAAGTACTATATTTTTTTAGTTATCTACAATAACAGTAATGGAGTTTAAACATAAAACATCATACAAACTTAATAACTTTCCTTTCACCCAGCTAACCTTGGTGGGTTTTAATTATAAATGATAATTTTTAATTTTATTTTATAAAAATTACTTTAAAAATAATGCTTAGAGTAACTTTAATTAAAAAGTATTAGGAACATAATCATCTAATTCTAACACATTTTTTATTTAAAATTTATTAAAAATTTAAAAAGTAAAACTCTTCTAACATGTTTTATTTAATTAATAATACAATTTTGTTTTACTAATAATAAAGCATCAAAATTAAACTAAACACAAATAAAATTTGCACTTAAAAAATATAAGCTGCACTAACTAAGGTCAGTTTAATAATAATAAAAATTCATAATTTATATAAAATTCTAAGCCCATATTAAGTTCAAATAATAATAATAATAATAATAATAATAATAATAATAATAATAATAATATAAAAACAAAACTAAGCATTACTTGATTATTTCGTTTTCAAAATGTTTGACGAAAAAAAAAACATAATATGAGAGAGAGTAAGGGAGTGACCGAATTCGAGGTGGCCGCCTAGAAGGGTGAAGGTGGCATTGCCGACAGCGGAGCGGCAGCGACCGAGGAGGATCGATCTGCCCTTCAAGAGGAAGATGACAACCACCACCCGCAGCTCCGACTCGCCACTGTTGTTGTTTTTGTTCTCCATTTCTTTTAGGCTCTTGTTTCACCTCATTGTTACTATGTTGCTAGTCAACACTCAACTTCTGCAGTGTTGAATTATCCAATAAGTGAATGACATGTGATCTAGTGGTTGTTTTTCAACGAACATGTGTAAACAAATTAATTGTTAGATCAAAATTAATTGTTACAAAATTTATTATCTAAACTTTCATGCGCATTAAATATTAAAAATTTTAGTGTTACATATAGTGACATTAATTATTTTATAATATAATTGATTTATTAATTCAGTTGGTTAGAGTGTTGTGCTAATAACACAAAACTCGAAGGTTTGATTCTTGTTTGGGTCATTAATTTTAAATTAATTTGTAAAACGTTTTTAAAAAAAAATAGAAAAAAAATATTTGGACCACTTATGGATTGGACAATCCTTGAGCTTCAACACTCGTTTGATGGGTGCACCATCTATTATGCTGGGTGCGTGTAACAAAACCCCATTATGGAATGGACATCCATCAACTACCATAGAATGGACTTAATTTAGTTTATTGGGACGGATAATAATAGTCGATTACAACACTTTTCATAAACTTGTAAAAACAAATGTAATAAATTTTGTAGGGAGATAATTACATTATTTTAAAAAATTAATATATAAGTATATTTTCCTTCAATTATACATTGTCGTATATGATAAAATTGTTGATTTTAATAATAATTATTTTAAAATCATATTGATAATATTTTTTATTAATCAATAATGTTAATAAAAATATATATTTACTTAACTTACATTTAAAAGATTTTTTAAATGACCTATAGTTTTACCTTTTAACCAAATAAGTTTTTTTTATAAAATTTTATGCATAAGGTTAACTTTTTTTATAAAAAAAAAAAGTTTGGCTTAACCTAGGCTCTATATAGGATAGGCCATAGGCTTGTATGGAGCGGTTTGATGTATTCTTTTTGCTACAAAGATACAAAGGAGATGCCATCTCCTGAGACATGAAAACATAAGCAACAAAATAGCAACCCAACAAAGAAAACTATAAAACCCAACCATACACCCCACACTAGGTAAAGGCCAAAGACATAGATGAGGACCATTGCTGAAAAGGAACAACAAAATCCTTTTCCCACCCCCTCAACCAAGACCAGGTGAGAAAGATTGCATTATCCACCAGCTTAGGGATGACAAACGGTTGATTTTTAAAAATCATGTCATTTCTAAGGTTCCAAATAGATATTGTAGCTGCTATCCACCAAATCTTCCACTTTCTATTAGAATCCCTCAAACCAGCCAAGGAGAAGTGCTGAGAGAAGTTGTCCCCAGGCCTACAGTGCATAACTCTGTCTTCCTTGACCCAAGAGTTAAACTCCCACCACGTTGGCATAACTTTTTTATAAGTGAAAAAGAGATGAGAGGCACATTCAACTTGGCTTTGGCAAAAGGTGCAAAGATCATTTTCAATTACAACTTGCCTTCTAGTTAAGTTTTCCTTAGTCGGTAACCTATCCCAAAGTAGTCTCCAAGCAAAGGATAGGGCTCTAGGAGGTACTTTGATTTCCCACAGCTGACTGAAGCCACGATTTAGGTAGCCAATTGGCTGATCACCTTTAATACAAAGATAGGCAGTTCTAGTAGTAAAGATTCCCTTTGGGTCAGCTCCCCACACCCAATAATCCTTCAAAGCTGCATTAGGGCTTAGTGTTGTAGCCTGTTCAATAAAGGCTGAAGCTCTTCCCAACTCATTGTCGAAAAGATTTCTTCTCCATGAGAATTCCCACTCCCAACCAGCTTCTCCAAAGGACCCCATGCTTTCCACTGTCTGAAATTTTTGAGAGGATATTTGATACAATTTTGGGTATTTATCTCTAAGAGTTATTCCATCACCCACCTAAGAGTCTTCCCAAAATAGTATTTGATCACCACTGCCCAATTTCCAAAGAAACTGCTTTAAGACATCACCCATGCTACTGTGATGAATTATAGACCTCAAATCAGACCACCAAAAGGAATGGGTTTGCTTAGGAAGGCCCTCTTCCAATCCTCTCCACCCCTTGTACTTTGAAGTGAGAATTCTACTCCATAATTGGTCGGGTTGTTGGAACATTAGCCACTTCCACTTGATAAGGAGGGCTCTATTAAAAGCCTTGATGTTTTTGATTCCCAAGCCTCCTTTATCTCTAGGAGCACACACTTGATCCCAAGCCACCCAAGTTATCTTTTTACCTTCTGCACCTCCACCCCAAAGAAAGTGTCTTTGGATAGTAGTAAGCCTATTTATCACTACTGAAGGGGCCCTGAAAAAAGACATGTAAAACAGAGGCAAAGCTGTCAAGACAGAACTTATTAGAGTAATTCTGCCTGCCATTGAGACATTTCTCTGGTTCCATTTATTCAACTTAGCCTCGAATTTTCTAATTATGGGCTCCCACACCACCTTCCTTCTAGGATTGACACCTATAGGCATCCCTAGGTAATTGAATGGAAACTGCAGGGGGCCACAATTCAGGTAATCAGCTGCAAATCTGCACCAGTCCTCGGTTTGGCCGATTGCACCAAATTGGCTATTAGCAAAGTTAATTCTGAGACCAGATACCATTTCAAAGCTTTTGAGAATAGCCTTAATAACTGTGACATTATCCATAGATGGTTCCCCAAAGAAGATAGTATCATCAGCAAATTGTAGTATGTTGACTGGGATCTTTTTCTTTCCCACCATAAAATTGTGGTAGTAGTTTTTGGAAACAGCTGCCCTCATCATGCCTGTCAAGCCTTCAGCAACTAGGTCAAACAAAAGGGAGCCAATGGATCCCCTTGTCTCAAGCCTATTTGAGGTTTAAATTCAGAAGTAGGACTTCCATTCACTAGTATAGATATTGATGCTAATGAAAGACACCCCTTAATCCAGCCAATCCACTTTTCATTAAACCCCATTCTTCTCATCATGTAAAAGAGGAAATGCCAAGACACAGAGTCATGCTTTTTCAAAATCAACTTTGAACACCAAACAAGGTCTCTTAGATCTCCAAACCTCCTCAACAACCTCATTAGCAATTAAAACTCCATGAAACAACTGTCTGCCTTTAACAAAAACTAATTGTCTTTCATCTATGAGATGATTCATAACCTTGCTAAGCCTATTTGATAGTACTTTGGCAATAATTTTGTAGACACAGCCTATTAGAGATATTGGTCTGAAATCACTAATAAGTTGAGGGTCCTTGATCTTGGGGATAAGAGCAATGAATGATGAGTTGAGACCCTTGGGGAAGACTGCATTCACATAAAATTCTGAGAAGAACCTAAGGAACTCAGGTTTCAGCTCCTTCCAGAAGTGCTTAATGAAGCTAAAATTAAGCCCATCAGGCCCTGGGCTTTTTTCACTGCCACAAGCCCACACTGCACTAGATATCTCCTCCTCTTTGAAGGGTTCCACCAACATCTCACTTTGGATTGAACGCAAGACATTAAAAGAGACCCCATCTAAGTTGGGTCTGTGCAGGTAAGGTTCAACAAATCTGCCATTAAAATGCTGAAGAACTGCATCCTTAATGGCAGAAGGGTTTTCTACCCAACTACCATTAATTTGCATCCCCCTCAAGGCATTCCTCCTTCTGCTGGAATTAATGATTTTGTGGAAGTAGGAAGTGTTGCTATCTCCCTCTTTGATCCACTTACATCTAGACTTCTGTCGCAATATTGATTCATGAAGAATAGATTGCTCCCAAAGGTCAGATTGGGCTTTCTTGAGCTCTTGAACTTGTTGATCAGTAGGTTGAGCTGTGAGGGAATTCTCCAAGTCATTCAGCTTATGCTGGATTAGCTTCACCTTGTTGCCCAAGTCTCCACAATTTTCTTTGCTCCAGGTTTTTAACCTTTGCTTAATTTTCTGAAGTTTGCATTTCAAGGCATATCCCCCCCATCCCATAGGCTGATTAGCAAACCAGCAGTCCCTCACCACCTTATTGAAGTCCTTATTGTGCAACCAAGCATCAAAAACCCTAAAAGGCTTAAGGCCCCAATCAATATTTTTAGAATTCAAAATGATAGGGCAATGATCTGAGTAGTTCCTTTCAAGGTTGTGTAGGGAACTATCAGGCCACTTGGATACCCAATCATCAAAGACCAGCACTCTGTCTAACTTGCTCTTACAAGAACCATTAGGCCTAACCCAAGTAAAGGGCTTGCCCAAGCAAGGAATATCATCTACCTCCATTTCAGCGAGCCACTCATTAAATTCAGCTATAAGATTAGTGTCTGCATTACAAAGAGTGCTTCCCATTCTTTCAGCTGGGTGTTTAATGCAGTTGAAGTCCCCTACAAGGCACCAGCACTGAACCTGTTCCTTTCAAGGTTGTGTAGGGAACTATCAGGCCACTTGGATACCCAATCATCAAAGACCAGCACTCTGTCTAACTTGCTCTTACAAGAACCATTAGGCCTAACCCAAGTAAAGGGCTTGCCCAAGCAAGGAATATCATCTACCTCCATTTCAGCGAGCCACTCATTAAATTCAGCTATAAGATTAGTGTCTGCATTACAAAGAGTGCTTCCCATTCTTTCAGCTGGGTGTTTAATGCAGTTGAAGTCCCCTACAAGGCACCAGCACTGAACCTGGGACTGATTCTTCATTAAATATAGCCTCTGCCATAACTGTCTTTTGCTTTCTAGCTCACAAGAAGCATAGATATTAGCCACCACTACCCTCTGACTTTCTACCAGCCATACCCCCTCCAACATGATGAAACCCCTTTCAGCTATTTTAATATCAACCTGGAAGTTATTGTTATTCCTGACACAGAGAAGCCCCCCAGCTGTATTGACCGCAGGAAACCATTTCCAATCAAAGTCTGAGTGACCCCACAGAGCCTGACAAAGTGCCTTGTCAACGGAATCCCTCTTTGTTTCTTGCAAACAAAGAAGATCTATCTTATGCTTCCCAACCAAATTCCTGATAGAGGCCCACTTAATACCTTTACCCAACCCTCTAATGTTATAGGATAGGATATTCATTTAAGAGGTTTCCTATTCCCCAACTCCTTAGCTTCTTTTCTGTCTCTACACTCCATAGAAGCATAACTGTGAAGGAAATGTAGGTTATCTGTAACTGTCTCCATGCCTAAGTTTTCTCCGAGATGCCATAATTGTTGAGCCTCTTGCAACACCTTATCACTGCACTCAATTATGCTTTTTAACCTCCTTTCTGAGTCCACGTAACTCTGATTTTTGACCTTATCCTGATTGGCAAGTTGATCTGCTAGAGCCTGGATGCCATCTTGAAGTTGAGGATGCTTTTCCTCAATCTGTGAGAGTCGGGCCTTAAAGAGAGAGTTTTGTTGTCGAAAGTAAACTTTAGAATACTTGTCTGGAGTCTCTTTTATGGATTGGATTACAGGTAGGGATTCCTCCTTATGGCACCCGTCAGTTTTCAAAATTGGGCCTAAATCATTACTTAGCCCACCCTCTTTTTGATTCTGCACAGCTTGCACCCCCAAAAGCTCAACTGGGTGGATGTCTTCTTTATTACACCCTCCTGGAGTCGAAATTGGGCACTTAATGCAACCTGGCCCAATTCCTTGTTGAATCTGCCCCGATAAAGAAGGAGAGAGAGACTGCGTGACATGTCCCTCTTCTTCCCCGATAAAGGTCTGGTCAGCAGCTACTTTCGCTCCACCATTCAAATACTTTCCCTCTATGTGATTCCTGTGCCTTCGATCATCCTGTAGGGTATTATAGCAGGTTACCTCTTTGGTGTTAGCAGCTTCCTCTTCTGTTCCTACGAAGCTGTCCCCTAGGTTGAGCTTACCAAAGCTAGAGCCCAGCATACCTTCTACAGTGCCTTTTGACTTTTCTTTGGGTGTAACGTCTGCCTGGATATTACCCAGGGGTCTAAGATCACAACAGCGCACATCGGTCCCTCCTTCTGCCCGTTGGGTACGAGACGGAGACAATTTCTGGTTGGGCAGCTCCGGCGAGAAGGAGAAATTGGTATTAGTGTCGTCAAGAACATCGCCAACCTCCCCTTCGTCGTCCGATGTTATCATCTCCGACCACCCATCGGACGGCGAGCTTCCTTTCCGGTTCGACCCACCTTCGAACCCTGTCTCTTCCACAATCCATACCCGATACTCAAGCTCCCCCACACGGACGATGACCTCCGACCTTATCAACGGCAGAAGCGGTGTCCGCACCAATACTCGAGCCCGGTCCAATCGTCGGCGGTCCTCTGTGTCATCGTCTGACTCGATCACATCCCCAATAGCAGCTACAGCCCTCCTGAGATTTTTCATTTCCCACACCTGTATCAGAAATCCCCACAGCTGGAGCCAAACAACCCTGTTATTGGGTCTACATTTCGGCGTCCACTTCTCCAGTGAGTAAAAGAGAGAATCATCGCTTTCCGTCTCTGATTGAATGAGGAGTTGAGCTTTGTCATCGGACATCCCAGGGAGAAGAACCATGTCGTCTCCGAGGAACTTAGTGCGGACGTTATATCCTAACTCCCAAGTGATACGATCCTCTAAGGTTTCCACCTCCATCACCTTCTTTAGCATGCCCACCCAGGTTTCGTTACACCAATATTCCCCACCTTCATCTTGGTTGATCAGAATAGTTGGTGTTTGTGCCTCGTCTGCCCTTTTGTCTCCTTGGCACCCCCCCCTTAGTCATCACGTCCACATATGATCTCCGAAGAGCACCAGTAGTTATCCCGCAGGGCTTACTTGTTTCGTCGGTGTACTTCCTCCTAATGGGGTTCTTTTTCTACAACTCTGTATTCCGAACTGGTCTGTCGAACCTAGGAAGGTTGACAAATAGTTTACAATCGTTGATGAAGATGTTGTCCAGTCTCACCTCCAATCCTTTTGCATCCGAGACTCCCTTGAACCGCATGAACCTGTATCTCCTGCCATGCTTGTTGAGCCTTTTAGCGATGTATACTTCACGTACGTCACCTTTAGCGATGTATACATCACGTACGTCACCCCACTTTTTGAAGTGCCTCCATAGCAACTCTTCATTAGCGTAGTCATTGTCTTCCCGCTAAAGAGGATAATGTTTGTTGTTGTCCCCTATCTCCAGATTTTGTGATTGTCTTCCCGCTAAAGAGGATTTCTGCATAACCTTCATTGATCTTCTGCTTACCACCTTAGTCCAGTTTTCTTCCTCAGCGTAGTCATTGTCCCTTCCGAAAATGTTGACTGGTCGCCCTCCATATGGTTCTTCCCTTCAATCCATACTCCTCCATCTCCTTGAAGGGGAACCGTTTGGAGTTCTTCTGTTTGTGCTAGTCCTCGCCGTGTTTCGATACTGCTTCACACTCGTCCTCGCCGTGTCTGTTTCGCTCCATCTCTCATTTCTTCTGTCTCTGTCTGTCACTCTCCTTCTCTCGCGCCCTCTCTCTCTCTCTCTCTCTCTCTCCCTCTCTCTCTCTCTCTCTTTCTCTCTCATCTTTTTTTGTGAAGTGGTCTTGTATGGTCTTGTAGGTGTGTAGTATGATAGATGCATTCTGGTTGAACAACTCTTGAGCAAGAATACGTATCAAGGAGGAATGTTGAAGTGCTAATACACAGTTTCAGTCGCATGTTCTGTTCTAGATATTGTTCTAGATATTTTGATAAGGGGTATGAGCTTAATTGAAATTAGGAAAAAGATATGTATGATTAATGTTTGTAATATTTGCTGATATAGGCAGTTACAGAAGGAGTTTCAGTCCTTATTTTGGGTAAATTTGTATCAAAGTTTGAATTGACTTTTAGCTGGCTTTGAACTTCCTCAAAGTGTAGTGTACTAGCCTTGGTTTACACCATAAACTAAGTTCATAGATCTAGAGTTTAACTTTAAACCTAAAAAGAACAAAAAGCAAGTTATAGGTAATGTAACCAGTCAAAGTTGTAGACTAAAGTTATGCAAAATAAACTCTCAAACTTCAATCAATAATATTGAAAAATGAAAAGAAGCTCAAAATAATTTAAATATCAACTTCTTTCCTTTTCTTAAAATGAAAAGTTTTACCATCCTACTGGATATAGAGCTTGTAAAGCTTTGCTATGTATAACAATCTCACCTCTATACTGGGAGGAACCAGTGGTCTCTTCCCTTTCAACTCTCTAGTTAAGAAGTCCAGTTTCTTTTCTTCATCCCATTCACTGTACGTACCCATATCCAAATACCTTGTAATTGCATCAATGGTTTCAGCATGTCTGCTTGATTCCTGTCACACTGCTAGTTTCAGGCCACAACTGATTATCCAAACAATAATGAACAAAAAACTTTGAAACATACCTGACGCAAGTCAAGCTTCATTAACACCATGCCAAAAGTAGCAACTCTTCGAATCAGATCAGCTAGTTGACCATCAGCTAGCACCCCAGATCCACATAATTGCTGGAGAAATGTAGAGCTAAATGATAATTCTGTACAATATTAGAGGGTAAAAGGGTAGAAAAGAAAGAATACCAAAGATTCATAACAAAGGAGAAGAGGTTCCAAAAGCTGATATTTTGTTTCATAATAATCCATAGGATCATGTTTAGATGGACCATGTCGATAAGAATCTCCAACCGTCTACGAGTTCTCAGAAGCTAAACACATGGAACGAAAGATAATATTACCGGTTATTAAGACAATATATAAAATCTGCATATTCAATAAAAATGTAGATGTGATTTAGTTTTAATGGCACCCCAGGATACAAATCCTCCACAGACAATATTCAAATCAAAACTAGGAAAATATATTTTTCATCCTATGCATATCCTAACGTATATATGGTTCTATCTATATAATCATCTTCACTGTGAAAGCCGTGGAACAAAGCAAATAGGATTGATCTCAAGATTAGTACATTTAACAGTCTTTGACCAAAAAGCAATATGATTTCATCATATCCAGGAACGTTCCTAATAACGCATATAAATTAATGATCCATGTGTCTGCTATCTGTCATTCTACACAAAGACATTTTGCAATTGAATTTCAAATCCGTAGTGCCAAGACTCAAGTTCAAAAGTCCTTCACTCTTTATCTACAAATAATACAGAAAATATCAATATATGCTGAAATCAATCTCGTAGAGCTTTATTTGCCACAACGTTTTCTACAATAATATCAATCCTTAGTGGTTCTGCTGACTTAATTTCATAACCACGTCTTTCTCCCTAAAGGAAAAATCAAGCCAACAACATAAATAAAGATAAGATAAAAAAAAATATGGTTTTAGATTGTCCATTTACGGGAAAATATTTTGGACTCCCAATATTTCCAAATTATTTGCCGTGGAACTTCACTTCTAAACCAAAATGTAGTTTCTACCAACCCAAACAAACAAACAAAAAGTTATGCAATATCATTTATTTCATTTGCAAACTACAGTCTACACGGGCACATTTAGTACATGCCTGCCAGGTTATAAAGCTAAAAACTCCTAAGACATAAGCAGCATAGTTTTGTACAAAATAAAACAGCAGAAACTGAATACATGTGTCCATGCAACCAATTTTGAAGCATTGTTGAAGTAAACCAGAAGTAATACCTTATCTTTTATATATTCAAGGACAACTCTATAAGGAGCAATTCCAGGAACCTGAGTTTGGCTCCAAAAGCCTCTGAAAACTGGTCCTTCCTATTTGGGATTCTGCAAACAGTTTCCTCTGAGCAACAAGTTGACTAGAGTTGAAAGAAGGAGAGTATGTCATTGAAACTAATGAAGAACTGGAATTTGGTAAAATTGGTATTGACAAACGGACATTTTGACTGCCACCATTGCTCTCAGTTGAACTTGAAGTCTCACCACCCTATCAGTGAATATATGTACACATGTATTATCTAGGATTCAATGGCAAATTAGGAAATCTACTGAATTGATCTACCTTGTGATTAGGTTGCTTGTGATCAGCTCCTGGCATGTGTCTGGGATACTCAGATCCACCCTCTTCTACATGAAATGTAACATTCAAACCAGAACTTCATACTAATAGATAATAAGTTAATAACATATTTGATTGGGTCAAGAATTTATATATGTCGGCATATGAATAAAATTGCACTATATTCCTCATGCATGATAGCATGAGAAGTTATTCAAAGGATTGGAAGGATTCCAATTCATTTGTTCATGCAATCAGCAATGGGCATCATTCCTTAATTAAAAATTGTTAAAGATTATTAAAGTTAGAAGCCACTCAACAAGTAAATATTTTTTTGCAGTTACAGAAGAAAAGAACATGCCAGTTAAAAACAGGATATGCAAACAAAAAACCAGACAGCAATTTTTTGAAAAATTATACGTACCAGGCCAAGCACAAGAGGGTATATGAGCTCCAGCTGGAAGTTTAGTCGGAAGTGGTGAAGCTTGTTGATTAGGATGTTTTGACTGACTTCTACTCATAGATCCATTCCAGTGCTCATGGTGATCCTCCTCATCATTACCTTCTGAAGAGAAAGAAGTGATCATCAAGTCTTAAAAGTGGATTGAAAGAGTATCAAAGATATCTTTGAGGATATAACAGTGACAAGGCGTAGTCTAGAAGAACAAATCATATAGAAAAATCTTCAGCTAATCATGTAAAGACATTGTGAGTGCATTAATAGAACAATAAATGGATGACCATTTCACTTGCAGTGTATCATCAAATACTATAGTGTATCTATATTAGTCTAACTCACACCAAGGTTTAAAATACTTTGTAGTATCTACAAACTATTTTCATGCCGGAAGAAAACTTTCCATTTGAAAAAGCAGATTTTGTTGCCTCATCATATGAAACCTTTTGCAAAAACATTCCGAGGAAACATATAAAAAAGACCTCAAAGCTTTTACCACACGTATGCAACTATTGTCAATCTCATATCATTCAATTGGAAAAGATTTGACAAAGTGGATTGGAGGTAAAAGTTGACAGGTTGATGTCTACGGAAACAAGAGAAAAGTAAAAGAGCAAAACACAGGCGTATTTTGATAAGTTTGAGTTATTAGTAAGGCCACAAAAGAGATACGTCAGGATAATTTTTAAAGGAATTTCCAAGCCAAGAGGACAATGCCTTGATGCACCAAAGAAGTAATGCATAAAAGAAGACCAAAGAGGGATTAAATGAATGACCAAAGCCTCAAGGATAAATAGATAGAGCATAATATCATCATTCAAAATATTACACGGTAATATTAAGGGTTTCAAAAGGACCATCAAATTCACATGATAATCTAACACAATAAAGAAAAAAAATAAAAAACTATACTATCTTTAAGTGGTTCAATTTGCCTGTGCACATGAACTAGTGTTACTTCTTGACAAACAGTATCCAGAGGTCACATGATATAAAACAAAGATGACTGCTATGCCCATTAGCATTTGGAAGATATCAACAAACACAAAACTAAACAGACAAACCTTTTAGAATTTCATGTGCCAGTTCTGACAACTTATCACTGCACTGGTTCATGGATAGCTCAAATCTTAGGCCATCCACTTCCCGAATGTAGAGGTCAATCGCCATCCATCTTGACAGAAGTGAAACATCTTTTGTGACCTGAAGAACAAAACGAAAACCAATTACACAATCAGATTTGAATAACAGGGTCAAATCAAACGCAAATATTCTTCAAGAAAATCCCACTCCTAGGTAAGAAAAAAAATTTCTTGTAATTTATTCGTAATGTTTGAATTACACGCTACAAACTTTAGTAATTGAAACAGCAAAGCACATCCTTCAACTGTAGTAACATCAACACCGACCACAATCAAGCTTTATCCCACACCTGATGGAGTCAAACACGGATCAGTTAATATCAGAAACCAATTTTTCTTTAAAAGCCATTTTTCTGTCCATATCTAAAGAACAATAACAACAATAGTGATGTTAGCTACATGGATCACACAATGTTACTGGGTTCAGTTAAAAACCAAATTCTCAGGCTATTCATGTCTAAATACATTCAATGTAATTTTACATTGGCTATCAACTGCCCAAAATTACCCACCTCTTTTATCCTAGCCTGAGACAATATAAAATTTGACTAAAAAGTACAATATTGGAAAAGTTCCAAGAATATTATTCAAACAAATATTTTGCATGTTAAAAGCTCATTTATTTTTGTCTGCAGTTTTCCCAGTTCAATCATCATTAAACTTGCACTTTCCAAAATGACAGGCAGTAATACTGGACATCTTCAGGTTGTCAATAATATAATGATATTACAGATTCAACTATGCTTCCACTACTAGAAAACTTCTCACGTGTTGAAAAAGAATCATGTAGTTATTTGAGAAAATGAAATCACATAGTAAAAGTACAGGCAGCATGAATGGATATTTGAAGATGCTACCTTTGCTGTCACATTTGGGTTTCCGTCTCTATCACCTCCCATCCAAGATCCAAATTTTATTGGAGTGCAAGTCAATGGAAGTGGTTTTCCTGTGTGCTGCAAGGAAAGATAAATTGCACTGAAAATCTTAAAGAGAAAGAATGTACAAGTTAATTGACATAAATTAAAGATGACAAACCTTCTTTAAAGCGCTGCTAACTCGACGTAAATAATGAGGAACAGCTTTTCAGAGTGACTCCTCCACAATATTCAATACTGGGAGAATTGAAAAATAAATAAACCAAGGGATTCTTCCACTTCTTTTTTTTTTAACAGTGAATCAAATCATGCAAGAGATGACATATTGTTAGATCTCAATATAGACCAGTTATCTGGAGGGTCTATTCTAGAAGGAAGGATCGAATTAGTTATTAGTTTAATCTTTAGGGCCATCTATCTTTATTATTCTATCTTTATCTTTATTATTCTTTATCTTTATTATTCTATCTTTATCAATTAGTTGGATTAGGATATTATAAATAAGAGTCTTTATCAATTAGTTGGATTAGGATATTATAAATAAGAGTATTCTCATTAGAGGAGGGGGTAGAGAAGAATTAGAAATTGTAAAGGGTTTTCCCTTGGAAGAAGGTTTCCTTCTTGAATAAATTCAGTTTGCTCCCAGTATTTTCCGTTTATTCTTCTATTTTCTGTTTCTCTTGTTTTCTCTGCTGTTAGGGATATTCAATACCCTAACACATATAAATTGTCAAGGATTCTCTCTTAAAAGATTGATTTATTATGCATTCATGTAGGTGCCTTTGGGGATAACAAGGACAAAACTCTTGAACACTTGGTCAAAATGGCCATAGACCATTCTTAGGAACAACTAAAAAGCCTAAAGCTAAGAGGTAAAGTATATCTAACATATAATACTCAACCAGCTTACCTGCCCTAGCTTCATCAACTGGAGTGGGTTTTGAACGCCTAAGTTCATCTGTCTGCCATATTGAAGTTTTCTCTCCCACCTAAAAAAGCCAATATGATTGATGAGAATAGAAATAAAGTGTGTTAGAAAAAGGAAATCCACTATCCATTCACATTTAAAGATAATCTACCACACTGAAAAACTAGTGGATTTTTTACTTTTGGGGTACAAACACCGGTGGTTAAGTAGAATGGAAATAGTTCAAGAATGGTACCAGATCTTCAATCCACATATCTCGATCTTCAGGGCTAAGATCAGGTCAATCATTATAATCCAAAAGATGCTGCTTGAAGGTGAAAAAGTAGTTAGAGACAACACACTTCCATAATATTTGAGAGATGATATCATAAAGTTAAAGGCTCAAGCTTCCAGTAATTTAATATATTCAGAAAAGAGAACAACTCACAGCAATTTTAAGGTGTTTATATTGCAAGGTACGATGGTTAATTTGAGTGGGATGAGCAGTGAGAACAATTTCAACCTCCTGTGGCAACAAATGAAATTAGATTTTGAATGACAATAGCAATTGGAACCAGATTCTGTTAAAATCCCTGGCAATACACACATAATGTTTCACTAAATTAATAACAAGATAATTGTCAAGAAAGAAAATAATTACATGCTTTAATCTCAGCTTGCAGAGTGCATAGACAACGAAAGATCATATACTTATTTTCATCTATACGTCTCAGACTATGCAGACCTGCTTGAACACTGTCTTATAAAGCTCAACTGGAGAAACCCCATCTTGCAACAGGTTGTTAAAGATATCATCACAAGATTTTGCAGCAAGAACCATATTTCCTCCTTTAGCAAGAACCATATTTCCTCCTTTACGAACCCTGCAAAAACATAACTTGTTCAAGACTATCATACTGGGGTAATCTTGTTATTAGTCAAAGGTTCGGCTTATTTTGGAGAGATTGCGGCTTAATTTTGCACAGAGCTCAGCCAAATAAAGACAAGACAAATTATCAACTAATGGAATAAAAAGACAACAATAGTTGGAGACAAGAATGTATACCTATGGTGGGTTTCAGCTATACCCATCAAAGTAAGATGATGGCTAAAGGCACGAGCAAGGGGCAAAGCTTCTTCCAGCGTCATCTTGGATAACTCTGAAGCCAATTGCTTCTCTAGCATCTCAGCCAAGTCCTCCATTCCCGCTTGTCTCATATTACAAGCACTCTAAATACCAAAACAAACTCTTAAGGAATTTTCAACTCCCAGCGATAAAGATTGTTACACTGTTAACCAATTACCAACGAAATCACACATGAATAAAGGTCAATTTTTCAATTATATGGCAATTCATGATTGGATGACACGCTACATTTCTAGTTAGCACTGTTGCTTGTTAGGAAAAAAAAGAGTAAACCACCATTTGAGTCTGTTACATTAGTTCTTACATATAGTCCCTAGCTAAAAGCTAAAACTAAGGAAATTTTAAATAAGTTCCTGAAAATACAATCTGTCTATCACATTAGTCCAAAAATATAAGAAAATTGTGAATTAATGATAATATTAATAAATGTTTAGGGGCCAAAATGGCAATAAGTAGTTATGTTTAAGGACTTAATGAATTCTAGAGACTTATTAGAAATTTCTTTAATTTCAAGGATGAATTTATGTGACAATGCATTACACTTTCACGAACCAAAATGATGATTCACTAAAGGCAAAAACTGTAACTGATACAAAGCAATTGAATTTCCAAACTGAACAAGGAATATTGAAGATTCCATTCGTAACATGAGGAACCCAAAAACTAACTAAAAAAGCAATTAAATTTCCAGCATAAGAGGTTTAGCTCAGTCATTATTTGAGTCTTTGCATAAAACAAGAACCCCACATGCATGCGCATTACGCATGTCATGTTTCAACCTTCGCCCATTTTCTCCACAACCGAACAAAACCAAAGACTAATTGATAAAACAGTGATGAAATCACAACGACAAGAACAAAGATAACAAGAAAAAAGAAATTAGAACCCCATCACCGAAAATTCACAAAATCAAGTTAAGATCATTAACAGCATACTCCAATCATTCTAGGAAAAGGTAAAGAAGCAAAACCCATTAAAGAAAACACCAAAAAAAAAAGTGGGGTATTGATTAAAAACCCAAAAACAATTATTTTAAGTGAAAAGAAAAAAGAAAAGAAAAATCAGAACCTGTGAAAGGACTCGAATTTTTTCGAGCTTGTCAACGAAGGTGGAGCCAGCCTCCCTCTGGAGAATGTCGTTGAGAAGGTTCCCTAGCAATTTACAGTCATCTTCGAAGCCCTGGAAGGAGATTTCCTCCGCTATGTCGTCAGTGATGTCCGTCATTGTAATGTTCCCACACACACACAACAAAAAACTTAACACACACAAAAAAAAACGAATACAGAAGAAGAAGAAAGAGAGTGAGAGAGAGGGTTAATGTGTGTGTGGTTGAAGGAGTGAGTAGAGGAGAAAGTGGTGGCATATAATAAGTGGCAAACAATAACTAACTGGCGCGGAGGAAGGGACCGTTGTGAAATTGTGACGTTTTACTTCCATCCAATTTATAGATTAATACATAAATTAACAATTCTTTTCTCCAATGTTTTTGGATCATATTATTATTATAATATTAATTTAAATTAAGGATTAAGTCTATACTTTAATATGCTTAAAATTCCAATGCAGAAAAAGTATTCATTTATGGTGTAACTTAGTCAACTGAGCACTGAATTGTTATAAACTTATTTGACGAGTTTGATTTTTATGAATTAAAAAAATTTATATATTAATCATAGTATGCTAGACTCATAGAAAAATCATATTTTATAAGAAAGGTAATTTTTCATTATCAAAGTGCATTTGCTTTTATCATAGAAATATTGGAGTATTTAATAATAATAATAATATAACTAATTATATATTAATTAAAATATCTAGGTATATTATTGGTGTATTTTAAGTGTGTTAATAAATTATATTATTGGTTTATTTTAAGATAATATCTAGGTATAATTTGTTAACGTACTCATATTAAAAAAACAAGTATATATACATTAGTAAACTAGAATATATTTTAAAAAAATTCAAAATGTTATTTTTTTGTCAAAATTTAAGCTTGAACATCTGAACCTAAGTGGCATTTTTTAGTTAAATTTTCAATGTAATTTTTGGTGATTAAAAACAATCATAAATTACAAAATAAAAATTAAAAGATCAAATCATAATTTGTGGCTGTACAACAACCACCACACACGTCCAAGGCAAGAGATTCAGATTGAGGGCCCAATTGGTGGCTAGAACAACGGTGTTGCTGGCAAAGTTCAATGTAATCACTGACAACACCATCATAGTCACCCAACGCATCATCAAGAAGCTTCCAATAGGGACAAATTTCAGGCTCACAAATTGCAAGTCCACCCCCGCAAAGCCTCCACCCTACACCCTCACAGATCTGGTTGTCGATGTAGAGGCATCCATCGGAGGAAGAGGCAGTGGTGCACAGTGTCAGGGTTGAACCAATAGAGGAGGTGGAAGGGCCGACTTGATGAGGAGGAAGTCATCGTCGGAGTCCTAGATTTGGAGGGAGAGAGAAAGAGGGGAAGGCGAACCACTTGTCATCGAGGTTGTCATGGAGGTGAGAGGAGGAGGGACAAGGGCAATAAGGCTTCGGAGTAGAAACAAAGAGGACGAAGGGTAGAGAAAGAGAAGGAAGAGAGGCTGGGATCGTTGGATTAGAGAGAGAGAGAAAGAGAAAGGGAAAGAAAAAGAAAAAGTAGGATAGTGCCTAATTTTTAGTGGACACACATGAGAAACTTAGGTTCGGATTCGTCCAAACCTAACTTCGGGCCAAAAAATAACACATTTCTATTTTGTGAGAACGAAAAACAAACAAAAAAATTTACAGAGATATATTCCAAACATTTTGACATTTATAAGAACAAAAAATATATTTTAGTCTTATTTTTATTGTTAAAAAATGAGTAATGCTACTAACATACTCTTTAACACACTCCTTCATACACACTTTTCTCCAATGTGTTAAAATGTATTGAAAACTGCAAAATTAAGAGAGAGAAAGTCATTGAATACTATGTGGGACTCACTGAATTTTGTGATTTCAAATAAATTTCAACAAATGAGAGAATGTGTTCAAAAGAATGTGTGACCCTAACATTTCTCGTTAAAAAATATAGTAGTTTACCTATATAATTGTCCTTTAGTTTATGTTAATCTAAATTAAGAGTGATTTTTTTGTTCAAATGAAAGGATACTAGATGCTAATATAGACCTTCTAATTTTTAAGTGGGTCTATGTTAACATTCACCATATATAGATAGATATATGAGGAATGTATCTTATATGAGGGTTAGAAGATTAAATTTGGACTGTCTAATCAAACATGAATGATCAAGATTTAATGTCATGTGACCAATTAACCACTTAAAAATTCATGTTATTTTTTTAATAAATCATGTGAATTTTTTAGATTAAACCTTAATACTCCACATATAAGATGTTTCCTCTCATTATATATATATATATATATATATATATATATATATATATATATATATATATATATATATATAGATATAAATATATTAAGAAGTGAGGATTCATAGAGAGTGACGACGGGAGAGTGGAAATCTTATTGGTATTGTTGTAAACTCAACGATGGTTTTTGATAAAACCGTTGTGCTTAGCTTTAAACCAAAGATTGTTTTGCAAAAACCGGTGTGTTAAGCTTCAAATCAAAGAAGATTCTATAAAAATCATATTGAGCACCTTCTTTTAAAGACGGTTTTTCAAATTAAAAAATATTAGTCAATTATTGTTTCATAAAATAAAATAGTAAACAAAATGAAAAATTATTTAAAATGAATTTTTGTAACCATTTTTCTGGCAATTTAATTTTTTTTAACCGACTTGACTTGTTCATCATCAATTTCTTTTTTTTTTCTTCTTGGGTTTTCTTGACCAATGACATGGACAATTCATGTGTTTTCCAAAAAATAAAATTATGGTTTTCATCAGTTTTCAATTGAATTGACTAATATTTTTTTATTTTTTCCTATATATTAATCAGAATATGCTAGACTCATAGAAAATTCATATTTTATAAGAAAGGTAACTTTTTAATTGTCAAAGTGCATTTGCTTTTATCATAGAAATATTGGAGTATTTGGTAATAATAATAATAATAATAATAATAATAATATAACTCTAATTATATATTAATTAAAATATCTAGGTATATTATTGGTGTATTTTAAGACAATATCTAGGTATAACTTGCTAACGTATTCATATTAAAAAAAACAAGTATATATACATTAGTAAACTGGTATATATTAAAAAAATTCAAATATGTTATTTTTTTGTCAAGAGTTAAGCTTGAATGCATTTGAACCTAAGTGACATCTTTTAGTTAAATTTTAAATGTAATTTTTTCAGATTGAGGGCCCAATTGGTGGCTAGAACCACGGTGTTGCTAGCAGAGTTCTATGTCATCAGTGACAACACCATCATCGTCACCCAACGCATCATCAAGAAGCTTCCAATAGAGGCCAACTTCAGGCTCACAAATTGCAAGTCCACCCTCGCAAAGCCTCCACCCTACACCCTCGCAAATCTGGTTGTCGATGTAGAGGCATCCATCGGAGGAAGAGACAGTGGTGCACAGTGTCAGGGTTGAGCCAACAGAGGAGGTGGAAGGACCGACTTGATGAGGAGGAAGTCATTGTTGGAGTCCTAGATTTGGAGGGAGAGAGAAAGAGGGGAAGGCGAACCACTTGTCATCGAGGTTGTCATGGAGGTGAGAGGAGGGGGCAAGGGCAAGAAGGGTTCGGAGTAGAAATAGAGACTGCGAAGGGTAGAGAAAGAGAAGGAAGAGAGGTTAGGATCATTGGATTAGAGAGAGAGAGAGAAAGGGAAAGAAAAAGTAGGATAGTGTCTGGTTTTTAGTGGACACACATCAGAAACTTAGGTTCGGATTCGTCCAAGCTTAGCTTCGAACCAAAAAAACAACACATTTCTATTTTGTGAGGATGAAAAACATACTGAAAATTTTGCAAGGATAAATTCTGAACATTTTGATATTTATAAGAACAAAAAATATATTTTAGCCTTGTTTTTATTGTTAAAAAAAAAAGAGAAATGCTACTAACATTTTCTTTAACACACTCCTTCATACACACTTTCTCTTATGTGTTAAAATGTATTTAGTTGAAGAACAAGTTCCACAAAATCTTGAACCTACCAAGTGTGATGGTTGGGATTGGTATGAGTGGGATCATTTGCCACACCCTTTGGTTGGGCCTCTTGAGAAAATGGTCAAAGGAGCTTTCGACCCATTTCCAATTTGATTCTGGTAATTGGTATGATTTTTTTTGTGAGGATTCTTGGATAATCGTACGTTTGGGTTAGGTTTAATATGTTTTTGTATGGAATTTTTGTTTAGTCTAACTTATTGTGATGAAAACAATTATGGTTTGAATCGGCATTCAGGATGCACATGAACTTGCAAAATGTCTAATTCGGAAGCAATATTGATATTGTTTGAATTACGTTCCATTTATTCAAACTTATTTATTAAAAATATTTTTTAAATAAAATAAATAGATTTTTTATATTTTGAGATGTTTTAAACTGCTTTTGGTTTAAAAAATAATAATTTTCTACTTATTTTTTAGAAGTTAACTTTATATGTTTCTTAAAAAAACACTTATTTCACATTTTTTTAAAGTTTAAACAAACTGATCCTTAGTTAAATAATAAAACAATCAATTATTTTGTTACAAATTAATGTAAAAATAAAAAATAATTAATAATTCAATTTTTTTAATATAAAAATTTAAATAACATTGAAGTCTAACTTTTGACAAAGAAAGAATATAATAAAAAAATTAAATTAAGAGGAGAAATTCATTTCATTATACATAACTATATTATTTGATGAATATTTTTTAATTTTTTATTATTGTAATTAAGTTGTTTTTATTATACATATAAACAACAAGATTTTGGTTTTATATATATATATATACATCAAGTGTTAGATCATAAATTTTACTCTCAAAAAGTTCCAACACTATATTCATGAACATCAAACATCCGTTATCTTCAAAATATCATGTGTCCAATCATTTCGTCTAAATGGATGGACAAAATCTAGTATTGTTTTCTTCTAAAGTCAATTCATTAGAAGACATTGTGGACATTTTTTTGGTACATTTAAGATCATGGTCATAGTTAAAAAAAACATGATTAAATCATTTTTTTCTACTGGCATTCCAATCTAGGAGCTTGTTTCGAATTTAAAATGGGAGAAAACCATGGCTTGAGACTTGGGAGCTTGAGGAACGAGAGTAAAATTGAAAGGAAATCTTAATATATATTTATACAAATCAAGTTAAGTCTTCAGCCAATGTTTCTCGCCCAAACATAAAAAAGGCTTTATGTATTTTTTTTTCCAATTTGTTAGTGGAATTTTGGCAAGAGTATTAAATCCCTGAGGTAACAATAGCGATAAGTAGAGTCGTCTCTACAAGAACTTGTGCAATAATTAGGTTATTTAATAATAAATTTAATAGACTATGAATTTCAATATGATTAAGTGATCAAAAGTAAAGTCTTAAAAAAAGTAACTATAAATAGAAATATCATAAGAAAATGGTTAAATTGTAATTTTAGAATTTTCTTAAGTCTTTTTTTTGAAAACTAAAGTAATCATTTGAAGTATAACTTGATTAAAAGAGATAAAAAATTTTCACAAAAACAAGTTTAAACGATGGAAACATATTTTAAAAAATAGAATATGTTTTTCAAACAAAATCAAATTCAAACACATCTTTTGATGTTGTTTGAAAACTTTTAGAACTTGCACTTCATTTATTAATCATAGGATTCGACAAATCCTAAAAGAATGTCTTGTGAGACAATTTCTGCGAAACGAATATCAGACACAAAGTACTAAATGAAATCTTACATGTCATCTTTAATGTTGTATCAGATCATGACTTACTTATACTTCCGTCTGAAATATCAAACAAAAGATCATGAAGCATAATCTGATATCACATAAGACAAAACTTTTAACCTTTGTATTTATTTGCATCTAATCAAAATAATTAAGGGTCTTGATTCGTCTTAAAATATATTTTGACTTAACAATAACAAAAAGTAAAGATAATTGCATAAGAGTAAAGAGTTAAAAAGGAAGAAAGTTAGGAATAGGAAAAATTGTCAAGGGTAAACCTTGCGTACCTTGAGTTCCTATGAAGATGGAACTTAGTAATGGAAAGGGCCCATCAAGGGTGAATCTTGGGTTTGTCGAGCCTTGGACCAAGGACGTGTTTGCCCTGGGTTTTGTACTTCCATGGAGTTGTGTCGAGGCTTACCAAGGACGGGCCTTGGATTTTGTAAACCCTTATGGATCAGCAAGCGCGAAGGTTGGGTTTGATGAGTCTTGCGTGCAGTGCAAGTATTGTGCTCTTACATACACGCCTCTTACAAAGTGGCAGGTACTGGAGACACGGTGGTGTCTATCAGTGGGACTCACCAAAGGAGGACCTTGGGTTTCGCGAGCCCTTTGGAGGATTGACCAGGGAATTTTCCGACTTGGGTTTTGAGCACCGTACTCTTGCATACATTGCATACATATCACTCGCCATGGGTGGTATGCACTGAAGACGTAGTGATATGTTTCTGCAATATGTCACTTGCCATGAGTGGCACACACTGGAGTCTTGGTAGGGTGCTTGTGGGCATATGTCACTCACCGTGGGTGACATGTACTGGAGTCATAGTGATGCGCTCTTACATGTATGTCACTCGCTGTGGGTGGCACATACTAGAGTCGCGATGAAAATATGTTCTTGCATGTATGCCACTCATCATGGGTGACACACACTGGATACTTAGTAGTATGCTCTTGCATATATGCCTCTTACGAAGTGGCGCGTACTGGAGACTTAATAACATGTTGTTACGTGCATGTCACTCGTCGTAGGAGGCATGCACTAGAGGCTTAGTAGAATGCTCGTGCGCACATGTCGTGGGTGGAACATACTAGAGGCTTAACTAAATTCTCGTGCATATATGTCACTCGTCGTGAGTGACATATACTGGAGTCGTGATGCTTAGAAGGAGGGCTTCCCAAGGACGGACCTTGGGTTTTAAGAGCCTTGTAGGTACGACTATGGATGTTCTTGTCTTGATAAGAGACATGTCAAAAGGAAGTGATGCAAAATTTTATTCAATGTATTTAATTAAGTACAAATCCCCTTCATTACCCCAGATGTGCCACGTTAAAAACCCTTCAAACCAAAACCCTTGATTTTTCTACTTTTGGGACATAAGACTTGATTAGGGAAAAGACTACAACATTAGGTTTAAAGTGAAGGTCAGCTAAAGTAGAACTTCAGGTGGGTGGCATTCAACGTTCGTGGAATTACTTTGCCATCCAGCTCTTATAGGCAGTACGCTCCATTGTCATGGTTGGTTGTGACCCTAAAGGGACCTTCTCAGTTGGGGCTAAGCTTTCCCGCTCTAGGATCTTTTTTGGCTTCCTCTCGGACTCGCCATACGAGGTCGCCAGGTTGAAAGGCTCATGATTGAACCTTTATATTGTATCTTTTGGTTGGCAACTTCTTCTCTAATCCTTGTCATTTCTTGGACTTTATCAATGATTTCAAGTTCCACCCTCATATTTTCTTCATTTTGTTGTTGCTGAAATAATAGTCTCCTTGTTGATGATTCCCCACCTTTTATGGGGATCATGGTGTCTGTGCCATATGTAAGTTGGTAATGAGTTTCGTTGGTGGTTGTTTAGGGTGTACAATGGTACGCCTAGAGTATGTTGTAGAGTTCTTCTTTCCATAGGCCTTTAGACTTGTCAAGTCTAGTACGCAGGGCCCTGAGAATGACTCGATTAGTTGCCTCTGCATGTCCATTAGTCTAAGGATGTTCAACAGAGGTGACTAGGTGCTTGATCCCTATCCTTGTCAAGAAGTCTTCGTAAGTCTGAGCTTTGAATTGAGTGTCGTTGTCGGTGATGATAGCATATGGGAGGTCGTACTTGGAGATAAGGTATTTCTAGGTGAACTTTTCCACCTCGCTGGCCATAATTTCTTGAAGTGGTCTTGCTTCTATCCACTTGGTGAAGTAGTTAATAATGACAAGTAAGTATTTCACAGCTCCTAGGGCCTTTGGTAGCAGTCCCAGTATGTCCATTCCCACATGGCGAAAGGGCAAGCGCCACATGGCGAAGGACCAAGGGGAGCTTAGACTGTGAAGGTTGTTAGGAGAAATGCATGGAACGTCTGCAAACTCTTGACATCTTCGGCATCTCTTGGTAAAGTTGAGGGTGTCTATCCTAAGTGTTGGCTAGTAGTAGCCTGCTCGCACCGCTTTAGTGGCCAAGGAGCGTCCTCTGGTATGGAGACCGCAAATCCATTCGTGAAGTGCTCTCATGATGTAGTCTGTCTGTTGACTATTTAGGCACTTGAGTAAGAATGTTGTCAACCCTCTTTTGAATAGCTTGTCATCAAGGATGGCATAGTAGTTGGCCTTACATTTGAGGTGTTGGGCTTCGTCCTCATTTGGCGATAGGACCCCCCAAATTAGGAAGTTCTTGTAGGAGATCATCTAGTTTGGTTACTTCTCTTCTCCTACCATAATTTCCTCAGCATCTATGGTTGGAGTTTAAAGTGTCTCCTAGATGATTGTCTTGAGGTGCCAACACCTTCTTAATGCTAGCTAGCTTAGAGAGTAGGTCCACTCAAATGTTGCTTTCCCTGGGGATGTAATACATTTAGAAACACCCAAAATTGTTGATGAGAGACTTCGCTATGTGATAGTACTTGAGTAGTACTGTTTCCTTGGTCCGGTATATGTTGGCAACCTGTCCTTGGACAAGTTATGAGTCTATGTAGCTTCGTAGCCACTTGGCTTCAACTTTTCTTGCTAACTTTAGACCTGCAATGAGTGCTTCGTGGTTTGCCTGGTTGTTTGAGGCTCTGAAGTTGAGCTTGAGGGCTTGCTCTAGAGTGATATTGTCAAGGCCTTCGAGGATAGTCCCTACCCCGCTTCCTTTTACGTTGGACACACCGTCAACGAAAAGGATCCACCAGTCTAGGGTGGTTTGTCGTTTCCGACGAATTCTACCAAAAATTCAGTCATGAATTGCGTCTTCATGGGGTCGCATGGTTCGTACTGGATGTCAAACTCTGAAAGTTCGATGGAGCAGGCCACCATCTTTCTTACGAGTTCAGGATTTCTCAAAAACCTGCTTGATGGGGTAGTTCGTCTTGACTAGCACTTGATGACTCGGGAAGTAAGGCTTGAGTCGTTGGGCCAAGGGAATGAGTTTTAGCGCAACCTTTTCAATCATTTTGCAGCGTTTCTCGGTGTCATGGAGCATATGACTGGAGAAGTAGATAGGGAGTTAGTTCTTCCCTTCCTCTTGTATAGGGGCTGAGCTGACAACTTCGTCAATTACTGAGAGATACAAGAGCAAGGGTGCTCTTGGCCTTGATCGACTCAAAGATGGTAGTGTGGTTATGGTCTTCTTGAAAGCTAGAAAGGCTTGTTCACAAGTCTCGTTCCATTAAAAAGGCTTAATTTTCTTGAGCAGTTTGTAAAATGGTTTCGCCTTTTCGGTGAGCTTTGGGAAGAACCTAGACAGGGATGCTAGCCTACCGTTGAGCTTCTGAACTTCTTGTATGTTGGTTGGGCTATGCATCTCCAGTATGACAGTGCATTTGTCGGGGTTAGCTTCAATCCCCTGGTGGGTGATCATAAAACCAAGGAACTTGTCGCCGCCTACTCCGAAAGTACATATTTTAGGGTTAAGGCGCATTCGTATTTTTGTAGTTCCCCGAAGACTTCTTCCTTGTCCGCCACATGTTGGGGTATGCTTTGAAACTTGAAAACTATGTCGTCCACATATACCTCGACATTTCATATGATTTTTTATTTGAAGACTCAGTCCATCAGTCGTTGGTATGTCGCGCCTATGTTTTTTAGGCCGAAAGGCATGACCCTTTAGTAAAATTTGGCATCTTCAATGATGAATATTGTTTTCTCCTCGCCTGGAAGATGCATTCTAATCTAGTTGTATCAGGAATAGGCTTCTAGAAAGCTTAGCACCTATAACCCGAATGATCTACCGACTAGCCTGTCGATGCTGGATATAGGGTATGCATCTTTGGGGCATGCCCTGTTCAGTTCAATGTAGTCGATGCACATGCGCCATTTGCCGTTGGCCTTTTTTATCATGACGACATTGGCGAGCTAGGTACATAACCTAACCTCTCTGATGAAGTTTGCGTGGAGTAGCTTGTCAACTTTTTCTTTGACAGCTTTATGCCACTTTTCTCTTGTCTTCCTTTTCTTCTATGATACTTGTTTGGCCTGGGGCCAGATAGCAAGTTGGTGGAAGATTATGTCAAGGTGGATTCTTGACATTTCAGATGGTTGCGAGGCAAAGAGATCAATGTTTTTGCGTAGCATGTCAGCAAGGCACATGTATTCATGAGCGGAGAGGTCTCTATTAAGCCATGTGCACTACCCCAATTTAGGTCTAAGTTGCAACTGCGCAAGATCTTCAATGGGTTTCAAGCCTCTGTTGAAGGTGTCATATCGCGGATCTATGTCAAATTCACCACCCAAGCTAGCTTGGTAGACAGTTAAGGCTCGAACATGAGACCCTTCATCCACTGTCATGACTTGTGTGCATTCAGCCACTATAGGGTGAGGCATGGCAGGCTCCTGAATGGGAGGATATGGTGCTACCTTCAGGCTCTCTGCATAGCACTGGCGTGCTTACTTTTGGTCAGCCTTAACTATTACAATCTCCCATGTCAGTGTAGGGAATTTCGTTGTCAAATGGGGCATGGAGGATATGGCTCCCAACTCCTTGAGTGTCTTTCTTCCTATTAAGGCAAAGTATGATGTGGTCGCGTCAACCAGTAGATATCTGATGGTGAAGCTCCTAGAGAGCTTGCCCTGACCGAAGGTGGTCATTAAGTCCACATAGCCTCGGGTTTCGACTCTCTCGCCTATAAAACAGAGGAGTGGACTTGCGTAAGGGTGGACAATGTCGAGTGAAACCTCGAGTCTCTGGAATGTTTTTCAATACAGGATGTTAGGGAAATTGTCCTGGTCGATGAGGACCCTAGACACCATGAAATTCACTATGATGATGGAGACAACCACCGGGATTGTCTTGGTTGATGAGATTGATGCCCCTGAAGTCCTTGTGCCGTAAAGGTGATAGGAGGGACACTTCGCTATAGGAGGTGTCGACAAAATTAATGTTGATGTCCCAGATAGTGTGTAGGTGCTGCTTTCGGGACTGGTTGGACTGTCCTTCATAGGAAAAGCCTCTAGCGATGGTGTTGATTACACCTCTGATGTGCTGGCGGATTCCTATTCTGGTGAAGGTGGTCGCTCGTGCCGCTGTGGTTGTTGTCTCTGTCTACCTCGGTCTTCCACTCTTCTCCTGTCTACTTCTTGGTTCTTGTGTTGCTCCTCTTGATGTCCTTTAGGCCTTGCTCCTGCCTGGTAGTGGTCTGGTCTCTTAACAAACTGGGCTAAGTATCCAGCCTGTATAAGTTCTTCGATCTTGCCGTTCAAGGCCCAACAATCTTTGGTGTTGTGTTCAATACTGCGGTGAAACTTGCAGTACTTGGTTGCGTCTGACCCTGGCCTCAGAGATTTCATTTGGGGTAGCCGGACAGGTACCTCCAGGTCGAAGGCTTCCTCAAGAATCGTGGTACGATTGGCCGTCAAGGGTATGTAACGCTCATACCGGGCCTTTTGGAGAGAGGTTGGCACTTGTCTAGCTTGTGCCTCTTGTCCGACTTGTGCAAGTAGGTCATGGTGTTTGCTTTGCACCTTTCACACTTTTGTTTGACTTGGTAGACTTCATTCCAGAATTTGGACATTTCTTCTATCTGGATGTAACCCTTGGCTCGTTCGTGCGGCTCATCCATGCTACCAGGTAGTTTTTTGCACAAACTATCTACGAACTTGCTAGGGTGTAGTGTGAGAAGCATGGAATGCAACTTTATCTCAGGGTTGAGATTTCGGATCTGGACGACTGTGCGCCCAAATTTGCCAATGAACTTTCTGAGGGATTCATCGTCTGCTTGTCGTAGACTGGCCAAGGCAGCCAAGGTCATGCAATGAGACCTACTGGTGGCGTACTGCACACTGAATCGTTCGATGAGGGTGTCGAAGCTATCTATGGATCTTGGTGGGAGTCCACCATACCATGTCAATGTTGCTCCCTCGAGGGATATAGGGAAGACACGACATAGAATTGTGTCGTCATTGGTGTAAAGGTTTGTCTATGTTAGGAAGGCATCCAAATGCTCGTCTGGATCTGTTGTCTCATCATACCGCTCGAGGTTAAGTGATTTCCACCCCAAGGGTTTGTCTACCTCCATAACGCGGTCGATAAAAGGATGTCAATGGACAGTCTGTGTTGTTGGACGATGCATGAGAGAGACTCGGATCGTCTGCAGTGTTGCTTGAGCGTCGGGGGTGTGATTCCCCTATAAGACTTTTTATGTTATGTTCACTTAACCAAGTCGTGTGTGCCTCGTTTAAACGAGTTTATTAGAAATTCCTAATGCTATGAGCCCACTTGTAGTATAAAAAGGTGGCCTAAAACACAAAGCAACGGTTCCAAAGTTTATGAATTCCAAGGCACAAAGGTAAGAGAGAGTTGTGTGCTGGTTTCCATGCTTAGAGATTCATCCCTAATTGTCTGTTTATCAATTTTTCTTTTCCCATGGTTATGAGTAGCTAAATCCTTTGTTTGTTGGGATTTAATGTAATTGGATACTGCTCACATGTAATTATTGTATTTTCCTTATTCAATAAAGTACTATTATTGTTTCTCTTCTATATTTATTATTTTTTCTTGGTCTGATCATCTTATTGCATGATTCTCTCTATTCAATTGCTTTGCAAAATTAAATTGGATTGAGAACAAAAGAGATCAACCAATGAACTTTATGCCTAGGGATAGGGTAACGATTATTGGTTATCATTTAAAACCCTAGTTCATATTGTTGGTCAATTGATTATATTACTCAAGGGATTGATAGTGCAATCAAGACACTTTGGTTTTCTCACTTAAAAGATTAAGGTTAGCAAAAATTGCAGGTTAATGATAATATATGCTTAATTGAATAGGAATAATTTGTAATGCATGTTACGTTAACCCAATGAAGTTAATCTCCAATGATTTCATCCATTGATACAAACCAAGTTTTCTGGGCACACCAAGTGTTTGAAAAAAATCAACAATCAACTTTATTCCTTTTTAACTCTTTACTCTTATGCAATTGTCTTTACTTTTTGTTATTGTTAAGTCAAAAGATATTTTAAGATGAATCAAGACCCTTAATTATTTTTATTAGATACAAATAAATACAACGGTTAAAAGTTTTGTCTTATGTGATATCAGATTATGCTTCATGATCTTCTGTTTGATATTTCAGACAGAAGTATGAATAAGTCATGATCTGATACAATATTAAAGATGACATTTAAGACTTCATTTAGTACTTTGTGTCTGAGGTTCATTTCGCAGAAATTGTCTCACAAGACATTCTTTCAGGATTTGTCGAATCCTATGAAGAATAAATGAAGTTTAAGTTCTAAAAGTTTCCAAACAACATCAAAAGATGTGTTTTACTGTGATAGATCTACTTTGACTAAAAGGAACTGATTTTTTGTTATAGTGATCAACACGAAAGCCAGTCATAGTGGTTTTCCTACATGAAGCAGGATATGCGTTTAATGCAAGCATTAAATGATCTAATAACCACAAGCTTCAGATGCAAGCTCAAAGGAAAATTATAATCGTTTAGAAACAACAAACACTTGAAAATGAAAACCTATAAATACTAGATGCTTTGAAGAAATGAGTAACGAACCTACACGCTATCATTCAAATTCTTTATGTAGAAAACTCTTTGTATATTCTTATAAAGTTTGAAAAGCTCTCAAAACATCTTGAATACTCTAAGACAAAAAACTAAATGCTTAGATTTCACATTTGTTTGTAAGATGATTAAGATTTAATCAGTTAGCAAATCAAACAACATATCTTTTGATTTGTATAGAACCAACAGTGGTTTGGTAGGACAAAGAATATTCGGTTGTTAAAGCTTGGCGATAAACTTTGTTGTGAGAGCTAAAAGTAACAGTGACAAATACTTGTAACTTTTGTGAAATTAGTGAAACTTGATTGCTAACCAAAAACTGAACTTAGTCTGAATGGTAGAGACAAACCAATATAAATATGAGTCTTACTTCTTAAACTGACATAGTGTTTGAATTTGATCTTGTTTGAAAAACATATTCTATTTTTTAAAATATGTTTCCATCGTTTAAACTTGTTTTTGCGCAAATTTGTTATCTCTTTTTATTAAGTTATACTTCAAATGATAACTTTAGTTTTCACGAAAAAAGACTTAAGAAAATTCTAAAATTACAATTTAACCCCTTATGATATTTCTATTTGTAGTTACTTTTTTTAAGACTTTACTTTTGATCACTTAATCACATTGAAATTCATAGTCTATTAAATTTATTATTAAATAACCTAATTATTGCACAAGTTTTTGTGGAGACGACTCTATTTATCGCTATTGCTACCTGAGGGATTTAATACTCTTGCCAAAATTCCAATAACAAATTGGAAAAAAAATACATAAAGCCTTCGTTAAGTTTGGGCGAGAAACATTGGCTGAAGACTCAACTTGATTTGTATAAATATATATTAAGATTTCCTTTCAATTTTACTCTCATTCCTCAAGCTCTCAAGCCATGGTTCCCTCCCATTTTAAATTCGAAACAAGCTCCTAGATTGGAATGCCAGCAGAAAAAAATGATTTAATCATGCTTTTTTTAACTATGACCATGATCTCAAATGTACCAAACAAATGTCCACAATGTCTTCTAATGAATTGACTTTAGAAGAAAACAATACTAGATTTTGTCCATCCATTTAGACGAAATGATTAGACACATGATATTTTGAAGATAAAGGATTTGGTGTTCATGATATTTTGAAGACAAATGTTCATGAATATTTTTTAATAAATAGGTTTGAATAAATGGACCCTAATTCAAACACTATCAATGTTGCTTCTGAATTAGAAGTTTTACAAATTTACGTGCATCCTGAATGCCATTCAAACCATAATTGTTTTCATCACAATATGTTAAACTAAACAAAAAATTTCCAAGAATCCAAGAATCCTCACAAAACAAAATCATACCAATTACCAGAATCAAATTGGAAATGGGTCGAAAGCTCCTTTGACCATTTTCTCAAGAGGCCCAAACAGAGGGTGTGACAAATGATCCCACTCGTACCAATCCCAACCATCACACTTGGTAGGTTCAAGATTTTGTGGAACTTGTTCTTTAACTACATCCACGTCCACCATTACCCTCATGAAAATGGTCACATAGTGACACTTTTTTGGCTGCTCTAACATAGTTTGTTACGGTCAAAATCTGAGTTTCCTATGTCCAACTATGTTTCCTCTTTCACTTCTCTTGCAGCGCATTCCTCAAAACTCTCCTGAAAAATTAAAATGCCCCCAAATTAGTTAGATAAAATAAATTTAATTAACAATTTGTTATATTTATACTATCATTTAAGAGTTTAATATCTATGTAATAATAGAATAAATCAAACTTACCATACCTGATGAATTGTGATTAGATGATTCTATAAAATATATTACACTATCTATGCATAATTCTTCTCATCATTTAATTATTAAACAAAGTACTATATTTTTTTAGTTATCTACAATAACAGTAATGGAGTTTAAACATAAAACATCATACAAACTTAATAACTTTCCTTTCACCCAGCTAACCTTGGTGGGTTTTAATTATAAATGATAATTTTTAATTTTATTTTATAAAAATTACTTTAAAAATAATGCTTAGAGTAACTTTAATTAAAAAGTATTAGGAACATAATCATCTAATTCTAACACATTTTTTATTTAAAATTTATTAAAAATTTAAAAAGTAAAACTCTTTTAAAAAAATAGTTCATAATAAAGATTATGTTTAAAAGAATATTTAAAAAAATATATTACTAACATGTTTTATTTAATTAATAATACAATTTTGTTTTACTAATAATAAAGCATCAAAATTAAACTAAACACAAATAAAATTTGCACTTAAAAAAAATAAGCTGCACTAACTAAGGTCAGTTTAATAATAATAAAAATTCATAATTTATATAAAATTCTAAGTTATTTTTACGCCCATATTAAGTTCAAATAATAATAATAATAATAATATAAAAACAAAACTAAGCATTACTCGATTATTTCGTTTTCAAAATGTTTGACGAAAAAAAAACATAATATGAGAGAGAGTAAGGGAGTGACCGAATTCGAGGTGGCCGCCTAGAAAGGTGAAGGTGGCGTTGCCGACAGCGGAGCGGCAACGACCGAGGAGGATCAATCTGCCCTTCAAGAGGAAGACGACAACCACCACCCGCAGCTCCGACTCGCCACTTTGTTTTTGTTCTCTATTTCTTTTAGGCTCTTGTTTCACCTCATTGTTACTATGTTGCTAGTCAACACTCAACTTCTGCAGTGTTGAATTATCCAATATGTGAATGACATGTGGTCTAGTGGTTGTTTTTCTACGAACATGTGTAAACAAATTAATTGTTAGATCAAAATTAATTGTTACAAAATTTATTATCTAAATTTTCATGCGCATTAAATATTAAAAATTTTAGTATTACATATAGTGACATTAATTATTTTATAATATAATTGATTTATTAGTTTAGTTGGTTAGAGTGTTGTGCTAATAACACAAAACTCGAAGGTTTGATTCTTGTTTGGGTCATTAATTTTAAATTAATTTGTAAAACATTTTTGAAAAAAAAATAAAAAAAAAATTATTTGAACCACTTATGGATTGGACAATCCTTAAGCTTCAACACTCGTTTGATGGGTGCACCATCTCTTATGCTGGGTGCGTGTAACAAAGCCCCATTATGGAATGGACATCCATCAACTACCATAGAATGGACTTAATTTAGTTTATTGGGACCGATAATAATAGTCGTTTACAACACTTGTCATAAACTTGTAAAAATAAATGTAATAAATTTTGTAGGGAGATAATTACATTATTTTAAAAATTAATATATAAGTATATTTTCCTTCAATTATACATTGTCGTATATGATAAAATTGTTGATTTTAATAATAATTATTTTAAAATCATATTGATAATATTTTTTATTAATCAATAATGTTAATAAAAATATATATTTACTTAACTTACATTTAAAAGATTTTTTAAATGACCTATAGTTTTACCCTTTAACCAAATAAGTTTTTTTTATAAAATTTTATGCATAAGGTTAACTTTTTTTATATAAAAAAAAAAAGTTTGGCTTAACCTAGGCTCTATATAGGATAGGCCATAGGCTTGTATGGAGCAGTTTGATGTATTCTTTTTGCTACAAACTAGATCTTGATAAAAAAAAATGTATATATTTAAAATTCAATAGTACCATCCATAAAAAAATTCAGTAGTACCTTAAACAATATTATTTTCTATAAAAGAATTGTCGTTCTTGTGAAACCAGAAACAAAACACTCAGAATTCTTGTGAAACCAAAAAACAAAAAACTTAGATGAGTAGATACCCTTTTTTTAGTCTTGATGGAACTGGATATAATAATTGATTTGAAGGACTTCATTTAACCCCATTTTAAATAATATAAGAAAAAATAAAAAATCTTAGTCAATTCAATTGAAAAATCTGCACCAGTCCTCGATTTGGCCGATTGCACCAAATTGACTCTTAGCAAAGTTAATTCTGAGACCAGATACCATTTTAAATCTTTTGAGAATAGCCTTAATAACTGTGACATTATCCATAGATTGTTCCCCAAAGAAGATAGTATCATCAGCAAATTGTAGTATGTTGACTGGGATCTTTTTCTTTCCCACCATAAAACTGTGGTAGCAGTTTTTGGAAACAGCTGCCCTCATCATGCCTGTCAAGCCTTCAGCAACTAGGTCAAACAAAAAGGGAGCCAATGAATCCCCTTGTCTCAAGCCTCTTTGAGGTTTAAATTCAGAAGTAGGACTTCCATTCACTAGTATAGATATTGATGTTGATGAAAGACACCCCTTAATCCAGCCAATCCACTTTTCATGAAACCCCATTCTTCTCATCATGTAAAAGAGGAAATGCCAAGACACAGAGTCATATGCTTTTTCAAAATCAACTTTGAACACCAAACAAGGTCTTTTAGATCTCCAAACCTCCTCAACAATCTCATTAGCAATTAAAACTCCATGAAGCAACTGTCTGCCTTTAACAAAAACTGATTGCCTTTCATCTATGAGATGATTCATAACCTTGCTAAGCCTATTTGATAGTACTTTGGCAATAATTTTGTAGACACAACCTATTAGAGATATTGGTCTGAAATCACTAATAAGTTGAGGGTCCTTGATCTTGGGGATAAGAGCAATGAATGATGAGTTGAGACCCTTGGGGAAGACTGCATTCACATAAAATTCTGAGAAGAACCTAAGGAACTCAGGTTTCAGCTCCTTCCAGAAGTGCTTAATGAAGCTAAAATTAAGCCCATCAGGCCCTGGGCTTTTTTCACTGCCACAAGCCCACACTGCACTAGATATCTCCTCCTCTTTGAAGGGTTCCACCAACATCTCACTTTGGATTGAACGCAAGACATTAAAAGAGACCCCATCTAAGTTGGGTCTGTGCAGGTAAGGTTCAACAAATCTGCCTTTAAAATGCTGAAGAACTGCATCCTTAATGGCAACAGGGTTTTCTACCCAACTACCATTAATTTGCATCCCCCTCAAGGCATTCCTCCTTCTGCTGGAATTAATGATTTTGTGGAAGTAGGAAGGGTTGCTATCTCCCTCTTTGATCCACTTACATCTAGACTTCTATCGCAATATTGATTCATGAAGAATAGATTGCTCCCAAAGGTCAGATTGGGCTTTCTTGAGCTCTTGAACTTGTTGATCAGTAGGTTGAGCTGTGAGGGAATTCTCCAAGTCATTCAGCTTATGCTGGATTAGCTTCACCTTGTTGCCCAAGTCTCCACAATTTTCTTTGCTCCAGGTTTTTAACCTTTGCTTAATTTTCTGAAGTTTGCATTTCAAGGCATATCCCCCCCATCCCATAGGTTGATTAGCAGACCAGCAGTCCCTCACCACCTTATTGAAGTCCTTATTGTGCAACCAAGCATCAAAAACCCTAAAAGGCTTAAGGCCCCAATCAATATTTTTAGAATTCAAAATGATAGGGCAATGATCTAAGTAGTTCCTTTCAAGGTTGTGTAGGGAACTATCAGGCCACTTGGATACCCAATCATCAAAGACCAGCACTCTGTCTAACTTGCTCTTACAAGAACCATTAGGCCTAACCCAAGTAAAGGGCTTGCCCAAGCAAGGAATATCATCTACCTCCATTTCAGCGAGCCACTCATTAAATTCAGCTATAAGATTAGTGTCTGCATTACAAAGAGTGCTTCCCATTCTTTCAGCTGGGTGTTTAATGCAGTTGAAGTCCCCTACAAGGCACCAGCACTGAACCTGGGACTGATTCTTCATTAAATATAGCCTCTGCCATAACTGTCTTTTGCTTTCTAGCTCACAAGAAGCATAGATATTAGCCACCACTACCCTCTGACTTTCTACCAGCCATACCCCCTCCAACATGATGAAACCCCTTTCAGCTATTTTAATATCAACCTGGAAGTTATTGTTATTCCTGACACAGAAAAGCCCCCCAGCTGTATTGACTGCAGGAAACCATTTCCAATCAAAGTCTGAGTGACCCCACAGAGCCTGACAAAGTGCCTTGTCAATGGAATCCCTCTTTGTTTCTTGCAAACAAAGAAGATCTATCTTATGCTTCCCAACCAAATTCCTGACCCAACCCTCTAATGTTATAGGATAGGATATTCATTTATGAGGTTTCCTATTCCCCAACTCCTTAGCTTCTTTTCTGTCTCTACACTCCATAGAAGCATAACTGTGAAGGAAATGTAGGTTATCTGTAACTGTCTCCATGCCTAAGTTTTCTCCGAGATGCCATAATTGTTGAGCCTCTTGCAACACCTTATCACTGCACTCAATTATGCTTTTTAACCTCCTTTTTGAGTCCACGTAACTCTGATTTTTGACCTTATCCTGATTGGCAAGTTGATCTGCTAGAGCCAGGATGCCATCTTGAAACTGAGGATGCTTTTCCTCAATCTGTGAGAGTCGGGCCTTAAAGAGAGAGTTTTGTTGTCGAAAGTAAACTTTAGAATACTTGTCTGGATTCTCTTTTATGGATTGGATTACAGGTAGGGATTCCTCCTTATGGCACCCGTCAGTTTTCAAAATTGGGCCTAAATCATTACTTAGCCCACCCTCTTTTTGATTCTGCACAGCTTGCACCCCCAAAAGCTCAACTGGGTGGATGTCTTCTTTATTACACCCTCCTTGAGTCGAAATTGGGCCCTTAATGCAACCTGGCCCAATTCCTTGTTGAATCTGCCCCGATAAAGAAGGAGAGAGAGACTGCGTGACATGTCCCTCTTCTTCCCCGATAAAGGTCTGGTCAGCAGCTACTTTCGCTCCACCATTCAAATACTTTCCCTCTATGTGATTCCTGTGCCTTCGATCATCATGTAGGGTATTATAGCAGGTTACCTCTTTGGTGTTAGCAGCTTCCTCTTCTGTTCCTGCGAAGCTGTCCCCTAGGTTGAGCTTACCAAAGCTAGAGCCCAGCATACCTTCTACAGTGCCTTTTGACTTTTCTTTGGGTGTAACGTCTGCCTGGATATTACCCAGGGGTCTAAGATCACAACAGCGCACATCGGTCCCTCCTTCTGCCCGTTGGGTACGAGACGGAGACAATTTCTGGTTGGGCAGCTCCGGCGAGAAGGAGAAATTGGTATTAGTGTCGTCAAGAACATCGCCAACCTCCCCTTCGTCGTCTGATGTTATCATCTCCGACCACCCATCGGACGGCGAGCTTCCTTTCCGGTTCGACCCACCTTCGAACCCTGTCTCTTCCACAATCCATACCCGATACTCAAGCTCCCCCACACGGACGATGACCTCCGACCTTATCAACGGCGGAAGCGGTGTCCGCACCAATACTCGAGCCCGGTCCAATCGTCGGCGGTCCTCTGTGTCATCGTCTGACTCGATGACATCCCCAATAGCAGCTACATCCCTCCTGAGATTTTTCATTTCCCACACCTGTATCAGAAATCCCCACAGCTGGAGCCAAACAACCCTGTTATTGGGTCTACATTTCGGCGTCCACTTCTCCAGTGAGTAAAAGAGAGAATCATCGCTTTCCGTCTCTGATTGAATGAGGAGTTGAGCTTTGTCATCGGACATCCCAGGGAGAAGAACCATGTCGTCTCCGAGGAACTTAGTGCGGACGTTATATCCTAACTCCCAAGTGATACGATCCTCTAAGGTTTCCACCTCCATCACCTTCTTTAGCATGCCCACCCAGGTTTCGTTACACCAATATTCCCCGCCTTCATCTGGGTTGATCAGAATAGTTGGTGTTTGTGCCTCGTCTGTCCTTTTGTCTCCTTGGCACCCCCCCTTAGTCACGTCCACATATGATCTCCGAAGAGCACCAGTAGTTACCCCGCAGGGCTTACTTGCTCCGCACCAATACTCGAGCCCGGTCCAATCGTCGGCGGTCCTCTGTATTCCGAACTGGTCTGTCGAACCTAGGAAGGTTGACAAATAGTTTACAATCGTTGATGAAGATGTTGTCCAGTCTCACCTCCAATCCTTTTGCATCCGAGACTCCCTTGAACCGCATGAACCTGTATCTCCTGCCATGCTTGTTGAGCCTTTTAGCGATGTATACTTCACGTACGTCACCCCAGTTTTTGAAGTGCCTCCATAGCAACTCTTCATTAGCTTCGTCGGGGAAATGGGTGAAATAAAAGGAGGTAATGTCGGCATTGTTCCTCCAGTTAAGGCGATAATGTTTGTTGTTGTCCCCTATCTCCAGATTTTGTGATTGTCTTCCCGCTAAAGAGGATTTCTGCATAACCTTCATTGATCTTCTGCTTACCACCTTAGTCCAGTTTTCTTCCTCAGCGTAGTCATTGTCCCTTCCGAAAATGTTGACTCGTCGCCCTCCATATGGTTCTTCCCTTCAATCCATACTCCTCCATCTCCTTGAAGGGGAACCGTTTGGAGTTCTTCTGTTTGTGCAAGTCCTCGCCGTGTTTCGATACTGCTTCACACTCGTCCTCGCCGTGTCTGTTTCGCTCCATCTCTCATTTCTTCTGTCTCTGTCTGTCACTCTCCTTCTCTCGCGCCCTCTCTCTGTCTCTCTCCCTCTCTCTCTCTCTTTCTCTCTCATCTTTTTTTGTAAAGTGATCGTGTAGGTGTGTAGTATGATAGATGCTCTCTCTCTTTCTCTCTCATCTTTTTTTGTAAAGTGATCTCCTTGGAAGCTCTATTTACGTATCAAGGAGGAATGTTGAAGTGCTAATACACAGTTTCAGTCGCATGTTCTGTTCTAGATATTTTGATAAGGGGTATGAGCTTAACTGAAATTAGGAAAAAGATATGTATGATTAATTGAACCAGTTGATGTTTGTAATATTTACTGATATAGGCAGTTACAGAAGGAGTTTCAGTCCTTATTTTGGGTAAATTTGTATCAAAGTTTGAATTGACTTTTAGCTGGCTTTGAACTTCCTCAAAGTGTAGTGTACTAGCCTTGGTTTACACCATAAACTAAGTTCATAGATCTAGAGTTTAACTTTAAACCTAAAAAGAAAAAAACCAAGTTATAGGTAATGTAAACCAGTCAAAGTTGTAGACTAAAGTTATGCAAAATAAACTCTCAAACTTCAATCAATAATATTGAAAAATGAAAAGAAGCTCAAAATAATTTAAATATCAACTTCTTTCCTTTTCTTAAAATGAAAAGTTTTACCATCCTACTGGATATAGAGCTTGTAAAGCTTTGCTATGTATAACAATCTCACCTCTATACTGGGAGGAACCAGTGGTCTCTTCCCTTTCAACTCTCTAGTTAAGAAGTCCAGTTTCTTTTCTTCATCCCATTCACTGTACGTACCCATATCCAAATACCTTGTAATTGCATCAATGGTTTCAGCATGTCTGCTTGATTCCTGTCACACTGCTAGTTTCAGGCCACAACTGATTATCCAAACAATAATGAACAAAAAACTTTGAAACATACCTGACGCAAGTCAAGCTTCATTAACACCATGCCAAAAGTAGCAACTCTTCGAATCAGATCAGCTAGTCGACCATCAGCTAGCACCCCAGATCCACATAATTGCTGGAGAAATGTAGAGCTAAATGATAATTCTGCACAATATTAGAGGGTAAAAGGGTAGAAAAGAAAGAATACCAAAGATTCATAACAAAGGAGAAGAGGTTCCAAAAGCTGATATTTTGTTTCATAATAATCCATAGGATCATGTTTAGATGGACCATGTCGATAAGAATCTCCAACCGTCTACGAGTTCTCAGAAGCTAAACACATGGAACGAAAGATAATATTACCGGTTATTAAGGCAATATATAAAATCTGCATATTCAATAAAAATGTAGATGTGATTTAGTTTTAATGGCACCCCAGGATACAAATCCTCCACAGACAATATTCAAATCAAAACTAGGAAAATATATTTTTCATACTATGCATATCCTAACGTATATATGGTTCTATCTATATAATCATCTTCACTGTGAAAGCCGTGGAACAAAGCAAATAGGATTGATCTCAAGATTAGTACATTTAACAGTCTTTGACCAAAAAGCAATATGATTTCATCATATCCAGGAACGTTCCTAATAATGCATATAAATTAATGATCCATGTGTCTGCTATCTGTCATTCTACACAAAGACATTTTGCAATTGAATTTCAAATCCGTAGTGCCAAGGCTCAAGTTCAAAAGTCCTTCACTCTTTATCTACAAATAATACAGAAAATATCAATATATGCTGAAATCAATCTCATAGAGCTTTATTTGCCACAACGTTTTCTACAATAATATCAATCCTTAGTGGTTCTGCTGACTTAATTTCATAACCACGTCTTTCTCCCTAAAGGAAAAATCAAGCCAACAACATAAATAAAGATAAGATAAAAAAAAATATGGTTTTCGATTGTCCATTTATGGGAAAATATTTTGGACTCCCAATATTTCCAAATTATTTGCCGTGGAACTTCACTTCTAAACCAAAATGTAGTTTCTACCAACCCAAACAAACAAACAAAAAGTTATGCAATATCATTTATTTCATTTGCAAACTACAGTCTACACGGGCACATTTTGTACATGCCTGCCAGGTTATAAAGCTAAAAACTCCTAAGACATAAGCAGCATAGTTTTGTACAAAATAAAACAGCAGAAACTGAATACATGTGTCCATGCAACCAATTTTGAAGCATTGTTGAAGTAAACCAGAAGTAATACCTTAACTTTTATATATTCAAGGACAACTCTATAAGGAGCAATTCCAGGAACCTGAGTTTGGCTCCAAAAGCCTCTGAAAACTGGTCCTTCCTATTTGGGATTCTGCAAACAGTTTCCTCTGAGCAACAAGTTGACTAGAGTTGAAAGAAGGAGAGTATGTCATTGAAACTAATGAAGAACTGGAATTTGGTAAAATTGGTATTGACAAACGGACATTTTGACTGCCACCATTGCTCTCGGTTGAACTTGAAGTCTCACCACCCTATCAGTGAATATATGTACACATGTATTATCTAGGATTCAATGGCAAATTAGGAAATCTACTGAATTGATCTACCTTGTGATTGGGTTGCTTGTGATCAGCTCCTGGCATGTGTCTGGGATACTCAGATCCACCCTCTTCTACATGAAATGTAACATTCAAACCAGAACTTCATACTAATAGATAATAAGTTAATAACATACTTGATTGGGTCAAGAATTTATATATGTCGGCATATGAATAAAATTGCACTATATTCCTCATGCATGATAGCATGAGAAGTTATTCAAAGGATTGGAAGGATTCCAATTCATTTGTTCATGCAATCAGCAATGGGCATCATTCCTTAATTAAAAATTGTTAAAGATTATTAAAGTTAGAAGCCACTCAACAAGTAAATATTTTTTTGCAGTTACAGAAGAAAAGAACATGCCAGTTAAAAACAGGATATGCAAACAAAAAACCAGACAGCAATTTTTTGAAAAATTATACGTACCAGGCCAAGCACAAGAGGGTATATGAGCTCCAGCTGGAAGTTTAGTCGGAAGTGGTGAAGCTTGTTGATTAGGATGTTTTGACTGACTTCTACTCATAGATCCATTCCAGTGCTCATGGTGATCCTCCTCATCATTACCTTCTGAAGAGAAAGAAGTGATCATCAAGTCTTAAAAGTGGATTGAAAGAGTATCAAAGATATCTTTGAGGATATAACAGTGACAAGGCGTAGTCTAGAAGAACAAATCATATAGAAAAATCTTCAGCTAATCATGTAAAGACATTGTGAGTGCATTAATAGAACAATAAATGGATGACCATTTCACTTGCAGTGTATCATCAAATACTATAGTGTATCTATATTAGTCTAACTCACACCAAGGTTTAAAATACTTTGTAGTATCTACAAACTATTTTCATGCCGGAAGAAAACTTTCCATTTGAAAAAGCAGATTTTGTTGCCTCATCATATGAAACCTTTTGCAAAAACATTCCGAGGAAACATATAAAAAAGACCTCAAAGCTTTTACCACACGTATGCAACTATTGTCAATCTCATATCATTCAATTGGAAAAGATTTGACAAAGTGGATTGGAGGTAAAAGTTGACAGGTTGATGTCTACGGAAACAAGAGAAAAGTAAAAGAGCAAAACACAGGCGTATTTTGATAAGTTTGAGTTATTAGTAAGGCCACAAAAGAGATACGTCAGGATAATTTTTAAAGGAATTTCCAAGCCAAGAGGACAATGCCTTGATGCACCAAAGAAGTAATGCATAAAAGAAGACCAAAGAGGGATTAAATGAATGACCAAAGCCTCAAGGATAAATAGATAGAGCATAATATCATCATTCAAAATATTACACGGTAATATTAAGGGTTTCAAAAGGACCATCAAATTCACATGATAATCTAACACAATAAAGAAAAAAAATAAAAAACTATACTATCTTTAAGTGGTTCAATTTGCCTGTGCACATGAACTAGTGTTACTTCTTGACAAACAGTATCCAGAGGTCACATGATATAAAACAAAGATGACTGCTATGCCCATTAGCATTTGGAAGATATCAACAAATATAAAACTAAACAGACAAACCTTTTAGAATTTCATGTGCCAGTTCTGACAACTTATCACTGCACTGGTTCATGGATAGCTCAAATCTTAGGCCATCCACTTCCCGAATGTAGAGGTCAATCGCCATCCATCTTGACAGAAGTGAAACATCTTTTGTGACCTGAAGAACAAAACGAAAACCAATTACACAATCAGATTTGAATAACAGGGTCAAATCAAACGCAAATATTCTTCAAGAAAATCCCACTCCTAGGTAAGAAAAAAAATTTCTTGTAATTTATTCGTAATGTTTGAATTACACGCTACAAACTTTAGTAATTGAAACAGCAAAGCACATCCTTCAACTGTAGTAACATCAACACCGACCACAATCAAGCTTTATCCCACACCTGATGGAGTCAAACACGGATCAGTTAATATCAGAAACCAATTTTTCTTTAAAAGCCATTTTTCTGTCCATATCTAAAGAACAATAACAACAATAGTGATGTTAGCTACATGGATCACACAATGTTACTGGGTTCAGTTAAAAACCAAATTCTCAGGCTATTCATGTCTAAAATACATTCAATGTAATTTTACATTGGCTATCAACTGCCCAAAATTACCCACCTCTTTTATCCTAGCCTGAGACAATATAAAATTTGACTAAAAAGTACAATATTGGAAAAGTTCCAAGAATATTATTCAAACAAATATTTTGCATGTTAAAAGCTCATTTATTTTTGTCTGCAGTTTTCCCAGTTCAATCATCATTAAACTTGCACTTTCCAAAATGACAGGCAGTAATACTGGACATCTTCAGGTTGTCAATAATATAATGATATTACAGATTCAACTATGCTTCCACTACTAGAAAACTTCTCACGTGTTGAAAAAGAATCATGTAGTTATTTGAGAAAATGAAATCACATAGTAAAAGTACAGGCAGCATGAATGGATATTTGAAGATGCTACCTTTGCTGTCACATTTGGGTTTCCGTCTCTATCACCTCCCATCCAAGATCCAAATTTTATTGGAGTGCAAGTCAATGGAAGTGGTTTTCCTGTGTGCTGCAAGGAAAGATAAATTGCACTGAAAATCTTAAAGAGAAAGAATGTACAAGTTAATTGACATAAATTAAAGATGACAAACCTTCTTTAAAGCGCTGCTAACTCGACGTAAATAATGAGGAACAGCTTTTCAGAGTGACTCCTCCACAATATTCAATACTGGGAGAATTGAAAAATAAATAAACCAAGGGATTCTTCCACTTCTTTTTTTTTTAACAGTGAATCAAATCATGCAAGAGATGACATATTGTTAGATCTCAATATAGACCAGTTATCTGGAGGGTCTATTCTAGAAGGAAGAAAGCCCCTACACGGGAGATAGGATCGAATTAGTTATTAGTTTAACCCCTACACGGGAGATAGGATCGAATTAGTTATTAGTTTAATCTTTAGGGCCATCTATCTTTATTATTCTATCTTTATCTTTATTATTCTATCTTTATCAATTAGTTGGATTAGGATATTATAAATAAGAGTATTCTCATTAGAGGAGGGGGTAGAGAAGAATTAGAAATTGTAAAGGGTTTTCCCTTGGAAGAAGGTTTTAGAAATTGTAAAGGGTTTTCCCTTGGAAGAAGGTTTCCTTCTTGAATAAATTCAGTTTGCTCCCAGTATTTTCCGTATATTCTTCTATTTTCTGTTTCTCTTGTTTTCTCTGCTGTTAGGGATATTCAATACCCTAACACATATAAATTGTCAAGGATTCTCTCTTAAAAGATTGATTTATTATGTGTTCATGTAGGTGCCTTTGGGGATAACAAGGACAAAACTCTTGAACACTTGGTCAAAATGGCCATAGACCATTCTTAGGAACAACTAAAAAGCCTAAAGCTAAGAGGTAAAGTATATCTAACATATAATACTCAACCAGCTTACCTGCCCTAGCTTCATCAACTGGAGTGGGTTTTGAACGCCTAAGTTCATCTGTCTGCCATATTGAAGTTTTCTCTCCCACCTAAAAAAGCCAATATGATTGATGAGAATAGAAATAAAGTGTGTTAGAAAAAGGAAATCCACTATCCATTCACATTTAAAGATAATCTACCACACTGAAAAACTAGTGGATTTTTTACTTTTGGGGTACAAACACCGGTGGTTAAGTAGAATGGAAATAGTTCAAGAATGGTACCAGATCTTCAATCCACATATCTCGATCTTCAGGGCTAAGATCAGGTCAATCATTATAATCCAAAAGATGCTGCTTGAAGGTGAAAAAGTAGTTAGAGACAACACACTTCCATAATATTTGAGAGATGATATCATAAAGTTAAAGGCTCAAGCCTCCAGTAATTTAATATATTCAGAAAAGAGAACAACTCACAGCAATTTTAAGGTGTTTATATTGCAAGGTACGATGGTTAATTTGAGTGGGATGAGCAGTGAGAACAATTTCAACCTCCTGTGGCAACAAATGAAATTAGATTTTGAATGACAATAGCAATTGGAACCAGATTCTGTTAAAATCCCTGGCAATACACACATAATGTTTCACTAAATTAATAACAAGATAATTGTCAAGAAAGAAAATAATTACATGCTTTAATCTCAGCTTGCAGAGTGCATAGACAACGAAAGATCATATACTTATTTTCAGAAATGAGGAACAAAACCACAGACCTGCTTGAACACTGTCTTATAAAGCTCAACTGGAGAAACCCCATCTTGCAACAGGTTGTTAAAGATATCATCACAAGATTTTGCAGCAAGAACCATATTTCCTTTTGCAGCAAGAACCATATTTCCTCCTTTACGAACCCTGCAAAAACATAACTTGTTCAAGACTATCATATTCCCTCAATGTTGTTATTAGTCAAAGGTTCGGCTTATTTTGGAGAGATTGCGGCTTAATTTTGCACAGAGCTCAGCCAAATAAAGACAAGACAAATTATCAACTAATGGAATAAAAAGACAACAATAGTTGGAGACAAGAATGTATACCTATGGTGGGTTTCAGCTATACCCATCAAAGTAAGATGATGGCTAAAGGCACGAGCAAGGGGCAAAGCTTCTTCCAGCGTCATCTTGGATAACTCTGAAGCCAATTGCTTCTCTAGCATCTCAGCCAAGTCCTCCATTCCCGCTTGTCTCATATTACAAGCACTCTAAATACCAAAACAAACTCTTAAGGAATTTTCAACTCCCAGCGATAAAGATTGTTACACTGTTAACCAATTACCAACGAAATCACACATGAATAAAGGTCAATTTTTCAATTATATGGCAATTCATGATTGGATGACACGCTACATTTCTAGTTAGCACTGTTGCTTGTTAGGAAAAAAAAGAGTAAACCACCATTTGAGTCTGTTACATTAGTTCTTACATATAGTCCCTAGCTAAAAGCTAAAACTAAGGAAATTTTAAATAAGTTCCTGAAAATACAATCTGTCTATCACATTAGTCCAAAAATATAAGAAAATTGTGAATTAATGATAATATTAATAAATGTTTAGGGGCCAAAATGGCAATAAGTAGTTATGTTTAAGGACTTAATGAATTCTAGAGACTTATTAGAAATTTCTTTAATTTCAAGGATGAATTTATGTGACAATGCATTACACTTTCACGAACCAAAATGATGATTCACTAAAGGCAAAAACTGTAACTGATACAAAGCAATTGAATTTCCAAACTGAACAAGGAATATTGAAGATTCCATTCGTAACATGAGGAACCCAAAAACTAACTAAAAAAGCAATTAAATTTCCAGCATAAGAGGTTTAGCTCAGTCATTATTTGAGTCTTTGCATAAAACAAGAACCCCACATGCATGCGCATTACGCATGTCATGTTTCAACCTTCGCCCATTTCCTCCACAACCGAACAAAACCAAAGACTAATTGATAAAACAGTGATGAAATCACAACGACAAGAACAAAGATAACAAGAAAAAAGAAATTAGAACCCCATCACCGAAAATTCACAAAATCAAGTTAAAATCATTAACAGCATACTCCAATCATTCTAGGAAAAGGTAAAGAAGCAAAACCCATTAAAGAAAACACCAAAAAAAAAAGTGGGGTATTGATTAAAAACCCAAAAACAATTATTTTAAGTGAAAAGAAAAAAGAAAAGAAAAAATGAGAACCTGTGAAAGGACTCGAATTTTTTCGAGCTTGTCAACGAAGGTGGAGCCAGCCTCCCTCTGGAGAATGTCGTTGAGAAGGTTCCCTAGCAATTTACAGTCATCTTCGAAGCCCTGGAAGGAGATTTCCTCCGTCAGTGATGTCCGTTATTGTAATGTTCCCACACACACAACAAAAAACTTAACACACACAAAAAAAAACGAATACAGAAGAAGAAGAAAGAGAGTGAGAGAGAGGGTTAATATGTGTGTGGTTGAAGGAGTGAGTAGAGGAGAAAGTGGTGGCATATAATAAGGTGGCAAACAATAACTAACTGGCGCGGAGGAAGGGACCGTTGTGAAATTGTGACGTTTTACTTCCATCCACTTTATAGATTAATACATAAATTAACAATTCTTTTCTCCAATGTTTTAGGATCATATTATTATTATAATATTAATTTAAACTAAGGATTAAGTCTATACTTTTAATAATATTAATTTAAACTAAGGATTAAGTCTATACTTTAATATGCTTAAAATTCGAATGCATAAAAAATATTCATTTATGGTGTAACTTAGTCAATTGAGCACTGAATTGTTATAAACTTATTTGACGAGTTTGATTTTTATGAATTAAAAAAATTTATATATTAATCATAGTATGCTAGACTCATAGAAAAGTGCATTTGCTTTTATCATAGAAATATTGGAGTATTTAATAATAATAATAATAATATAACTCTAATTATATATTAATTAAAATATCTAGGTATATTATTGGTGTATTTTAAGTGTCTTAATAAATTATATTATTGGTTTATTTTAAGATAATATCTAGGTATAATTTGTTAACGTACTCATATTAAAAAAAACAAGTATATATACATTAGTGAACTGGAATATATTTTAAAAAAATTCAAAATGTTATTTTTTTGTCAAAATTTAAGCTTGAACATCTGAACCTAAGTGGCATTTTTTAGTTAAATTTTAAATGTAATTTTTGGTGATTAAAAACAATCATAAATTACAAAATAAAAATTAAAAGATCAAATCACAATTTGTGGCTGTACAACAACCACCACACACGTCCAAGGCAAGAGATTCAGATTGAGGGCCCAATTGGTGGCTAGAACAACGGTGTTGCTGGCAAAGTTCAATGTAATCACTGACAACACCATCATAGTCACCCAACGCATCATCAAGAAGCTTCCAATAGGGACAAACTTCAGGCTCACAAATTGCAAGTCCACCCCCGCAAAGCCTCCACCCTACACTCTCACAGATCTGGTTGTCGATGTAGAGGCATCCATCGGAGGAAGAGGCAGTGGTGCACAGTGTCAGGGTTGAGCCAACAGAGGAGGTGGAAGGGCCGACTTGATGAGGAGGAAGTCATCGTCGGAGTCCTAGATTTGGAGGGAGAGAGAAAGAGGGGAAGGCGAACCACTTGTCATCGAGGTTGTCATGGAGGTGAGAGGAGGAGGGACAAGGGCAATAAGGCTTCGGAGTAGAAACAAAGAGGACGAAGGGTAGAGAAAGAGAAGGAAGAGAGGCTAGGATCGTTGGATTAGAGAGAGAGAGAAAGAGAAAGGGAAAGAAAAAGAAAAAGTAGGATAGTGCCTAATTTTTAGTGGACACACATGAGAAACTTAGGTTCGGATTCGTCCAAACCTAACTTCGGGCCAAAAAATAACACATTTCTATTTTGTGAGAACGAAAAACATACAAAATTTTTTACAGAGATATATTCCAAACATTTTGACATTTATAAGAACAACAAATATATTTTAGTCTTATTTTTATTGTTAAAAAATGAGTAATGCTACTAACATACTCTTTAACACACTCCTTCATACACACTTTTCTCCAATGTGTTAAAATGTATTGAAAACTGCAAAATCAAGAGAGAGAAAGTCATTGAATACTATGTGGGACTCACTGAATTTTGTGATTTCAAATAAATTTCAACAAATGAGAGAATGTGTGTTCAAAAGAATGTGTGACCCTAACATTTCTCGTTAAAAAATATAGTAGTTTACATATATAATTGTCCTTTAGTTTATGTTAATCTAAATTAAGAGTGATTTTTTTGTTCAAATGAAAGGATACTAGATGCTAATATAGACCTTCTAATTTTTAAGTGGGTCTATGTTAACATTCCCCATTTATAGATAGATATATGAGGAATGTATCTTATATGAGGGTTAGAAGATTAAATTTGGACTGTCTAATCAAACATGAATGATCAAGATTTAATGTCATGTGACCAATTAACCACTTAAAAATTCATGTTATTTTTTTAATAAATCATGTGAATTTTTTAGATTAAACCTTAATACTCCACATATAAGATGTAACCACTTAAAAATTCATGTTATTTTTTTAATAAATCATGTGAATTTTTTAGATTAAACCTTAATACTCCACATATAAGATGTTTCCTCTTATTGGTATTGTTGTAAACTCAACGATGGTTTTTGATAAAACCGTTGTGCTTAGCTTTAAACCAAAGATTGTTTTGCAAAAACCGGTGTGTTAAGCTTCAAATCAAAGAAGATTCTATAAAAATCATCTTGAGCACCTTCTTTTAAAGACGGTTTTTCAAATTAAAAAATATTAGTCAATTATTGTTTCATAAAATAAAATAGTAAACAAAATGAAAAATTATTTAAAACGAATTTTTGTAACCATTTTTCTGGCAATTTGATTTGTTTTGAACCGACTTGACTTGTTCATCATCAATTTCTTTTTTTTTTCTTCTTCTTGGGTTTTCTTGACCAATGACATGGACAATTCTAGTGTTTTCCAAAAAATAAAATTATGATTTTCATCAGTTTTCAATTAAATTGACTAATATTTTTTTATTTTTTCCTATATATTAATCAGAATATGCTAGACTCATAGAAAATTCATATTTTATAAGAAAGGTAACTTTTTAATTGTCAAAGTGCATTTGCTTTTATCATAGAAATATTGGAGTATTTGGTAATAATAATAATAATAATAATAATAATAATAATATAACTCTAATTATATATTAATTAAAATATCTAGGTATATTATTGGTGTATTTTAAGACAATATCTAGGTATAACTTGCTAACGTATTCATATTAAAAAAAAACAAGTATATATACATTAGTAAACTGGTATATATATTAAAAAAATTCAAATATGTTATTTTTTTGTCAAGAGTTAAGCTTGAATGCATTTGAACCTAAGTGACATCTTTTAGTTAAATTTTAAATGTAATTTTTTCAGATTGAGGGCCCAATTGGTGGCTAGAACCACGGTGTTGCTAGCAGAGTTCTATGTCATCACTGACAACACCATCATCGTCACCCAACGCATCATCAAGAAGCTTCCAATAGAGGCCAACTTCAGGCTCACAAATTGCAAGTCCACCCTCGCAAAGCCTCCACCCTACACCCTCGCAAATCTGGTTGTCGATGTAGAGGCATCCATCGGAGGAAGAGACAGTGGTGCACAGTGTCAGGGTTGAGCCAATAGAGGAGGTGGAAGGACCGACTTGATGAGGAGGAAGTCATTGTCGGAGTCCTAGATTTGGAGGGACAGAGAAAGAGGGGAAGGCGAACAACTTGTCATCGAGGTTGTCATGGAGGTGAGAGGAGGAAGGGCAAGGGCAAGAAGGGTTCCGAGTAGAAATAGAGACGGCAAAGGGTAGAGAAAGAGAAGGAAGAGAGGCTAGGATCGTTGGATTAGAGAGAGAGAGAGAGAAAGGGAAAGAAAAAGTAGGATAGTGTCTGGTTTTTAGTGGACACACATCAGAAACTTAGGTTCGGATTCGTCCAAGCTTAGCTTCGAACCAAAAAAACAACACATTTCTATTTTGTGAGGATGAAAAACATACTGAAAATTTTGCAAGGATAAATTCCAAACATTTTGATATTTATAAGAACAAAAAATATATTTTAGCCTTGTTTTTATTGTTAAAAAAAAAAAAGAGAAATGCTACTAACATACTCTTTAACACACTCCTTCATACACAGTTTCTCTTATGTGTTAAAATGTATTTAGTTGAAGAACAAGTTCCACAAAATCTTGAACCTACCAAGTGTGATGGTTGGGATTGGTATGAGTGGGATCATTTGCCACACCCTTTGGTTGGGCCTCTTGAGAAAATGGTCAAAGGAGCTTTCGACCCATTTCCAATTTGATTCTGGTAATTGGTAATGATTTTTTTGTGAGGATTCTTGGATAATCGTACGTTTGGGTTAGGTTTAATATGTTTTTGTATGGAATTTTTGTTTAGTCTAACTTATTGTGATGAAAACAATTATGGTTTGAATCGGCATTCAGGATGCACATGAACTTGCAAAATGTCTAATTCGGAAGCAATATTGATATTGTTTGAATTACATTCCATTTATTCAAACTTATTTATTAAAAATATTTTTTAAATAAAATAAATAGATTTTTTATATTTTGAGATGTTTTAAACTGCTTTTGGTTTAAAAAATAATAATTTTCTACTTATTTTTTAGAAGTTAACTTTATATGTTTCTTAAAAAAACACTTATTTCACATTTTTTTAAAGTTTAAACAAACTGATCCTTAGTTAAATAATAAAACAATCAATTATTTTATGTTACAAATTAATGTAAAAATAAAAAATAATTAATAATTCAATTTTTTTTAATATAAAAATTTAAATAACATTGAAGTCTAACTTTTGACAAAGAAAGAATATAATAAAAAAATTAAATTAAGAGGAGAAATTCATTTCATTATACATAACTATATTATTTGATGAATATTTTTTAATTTTTTATTATTGTAATTAAGTTGTTTTTATTATACATATAAACTGCAGGATTTTGGTGTTATATATTTATATATATATATATATATATCAAGTGTTAGATCAAAAAGTTCCAACACTATATTCATGAACATCAAACCCGTTATCTTCAAAATATCATGTGTCCAATCATTTCGTCTAAATGGATGGACAAAATCTAGTATTGTTTTCTTCTAAAGTCAATTCATTAGAAGACATTGTGGACATTTTTTTGGTACATTTAAGATCATGGTCATAGTTAAAAAAAACATGATTAAATCATTTTTTTCTACTGGCATTCCAATCTAGGAGCTTGTTTCGAATTTAAAATGGGAGAAAACCATGGCTTGAGACTTGGGAGCTTGAGGAACGAGAGTAAAATTGAAAGGAAATCTTAATATATATTTATACAAATCAAGTTAAGTCTTCAGCCAATGTTTCTCGCCCAAACATAAAAAAGGCTTTATGTATTTTTTTTTCCAATTTGTTATTGGAATTTTGGCAAGAGTATTAAATCCCTGAGGTAACAATAGCGATAAGTAGAGTCGTCTCTACAAGAACTTGTGCAATAATTAGGTTATTTAATAATAAATTTAATAGACTATGAATTTCAATGTGATTAAGTGATCAAAAGTAAAGTCTTAAAAAAAGTAACTATAAATAGAAATATCATAAGAAAATGGTTAAATTGTAATTTTAGAATTTTCTTAAGTCTTTTTTTTGAAAACTAAAGTTATCATTTGAAGTATAACTTGATTAAAAGAGATAAAAAAATTTCACAAAAACAAGTTTAAACGATGGAAACATATTTTAAAAAATAGAATATGTTTTTCAAACAAGATCAAATTCAAACACATCTTTTGATGTTGTTTGAAAAATTTTAGAACTTGAACTTCATTTATTCTTCATAGGATTCGACAAATCCTAAAAGAATGTCTTGTGAGACAATTTCTGCGAAACGAATCTCAGACACAAAGTACTAAATGAAATCTTAAATATCATCTTTAATGTTGTATCAGATCATGACTTACTTATACTTCCGTCTGAAATATCAAACAGAAGATCATGAAGCATAATCTGATATCACATAAGACAAAACTTTTAACCTTTGTATTTATTTGCATCTAATCAAAATAATTAAGGGTCTTGATTCGTCTTAAAATATATTTTGACTTAACAATAACAAAAAGTAAAGATAATTGCATAAGAGTAAAGAGTTAAAAAGGAAGAAAGTTAGGAATAGGAAAAATTGTCAAGGGTAAACCTTGCGTACCTTGAGTTCCTATGAAGATGGAACTTAGTAATGGAAAGGGCCCATCAAGGGTGAATCTTGGGTTTGTCGAGCCTTGGACCAAGGACGTGTTTGCCCTGGGTTTTGTACTTCCATGGAGTTGTGTCGAGGCTTACCAAGGACGGGCCTTGGATTTTGTAAACCCTTATGGATCAGCAAGCGCGAAGGTTGGGTTTGATGAGTCTTGCGTGCAGTGCAAGTATTGTGCTCTTACATACACGCCTCTTACAAAGTGGCAGGTACTGGAGACACGGTGGTGTCTATCAGTGGGACTCACCAAAGGAGGACCTTGGGTTTCGCGAGCCCTTTGGAGGATTGACCAGGGAATTTTCCGACTTGGGTTTTGAGCACCGTACTCTTGCATACATTGCATACATATCACTCGCCATGGGTGGTATGCACTGAAGACGTAGTGATATGTTTCTGCATATATGTCACTTGCCATGAGTGGCACACACTAGAGTCTTGGTAGGGTGCTTGTGGGCATATGTCACTCACCGTGGGTGACATGTACTGGAGTCACAGTGATGCGCTCTTACATGTATGTCACTCGCTGTGGGTGGCACATACTGGAGTCGCGATGAAAATATGCTCTTGCATGTATGCCACTCGTCATCGGTGACACACACTGGATACTTAGTAGTATGCTCTTGCATATATGCCTCTTACGAAGTGGCGCGTACTGGAGACTTAATAACGTGTTGTTACGTGCATGTCACTCGTCGTAGGAGGCATGCACTAGAGGCTTAGTAGAATGCTCGTGCGCACATGTCGTGGGTGGAACATACTAGAGGCTTAACTAAATTCTCGTGCATATATGTCACTCGTCGTGGGTGACATATACTGGAGTTGTGATGCTTAGAAGGAGGGCTTCCCAAGGACGGACCTTGGGTTTTAAGAGCCTTGTAGGTACGACTATGGATGTTCTTGTCTTGATAAGAGACATGTCAAAAGGAAGTGATGCAAAATTTTATTCAATGTATTTAATTAAGTACAAATCCCCTTCATTACCCCAGATGTGCCACGTTAAAAACCCTTCAAACCAAAACCCTTGATTTTTCTACTTTTGGGACATAAGACTTGATTAGGGAAAAGACTACAACATTAGGTTTAAAGTGTAGGTCAGCTAAAGTAGAACTTCAGGTGGGTGGCATTCAACGTTCGTGGAATTACTTTGCCATCTAGCTCTTGTAGGCAGTACGCTCCATTGTCATGGTTGGTTGTGACCCTAAAGGGACCTTCTCAGTTGGGGCTAAGCTTTCCCGCTCTAGGATCTTTTTTGGCTTCCTCTCGGACTCGCCATACGAGGTCGCCAGGTTGAAAGGCTCATGATTGAACCTTTATATTGTATCTTTTGGTTGGCAACTTCTTCTCTAATCCTTGTCATTTCTTGGACTTTATCAATGATTTCAAGTTCCACCCTCATATTTTCTTCATTTTGTTGTTGCTGAAATAATAGTCTCTTTGTCGATGATTCCCCACCTTCTATGGGGATCATGGTGTTTGTGCCATATGTAAGTTGGTAATGAGTTTCATTGGTGGTTTTTTAGGGTGTACAATGGTACGCCTAGAGTATGTTGTAGAGTTCTTCTTTCCATAGGCCTTTAGACTTGTCAAGTCTAGTACGCAGGGCCCTGAGAATGACTCGATTAGTTGCCTCTGCATGTCCGTTAGTCTAAGGATGTTCAACAGAGGTGACAAGGTGCTTGATCCCTATCCTTGTCAAGAAGTCTTCGTAAGTCTGAGCTTTGAATTGAGTGTCGTTGTCGGTGACGATAGCATATGGGAGGTCGTACTTGGAGATAAGGTATCTCTAGGTGAACTTTTCCACCTCGCTGGCCATAATTTCCTGAAGTGGTCTTGCTTCTATCCACTTGGTGAAGTATTTAATAATGACAAGTAAGTATTTCACAGCTCCTAGGGCCTTTGGTAGCAGTCCCAGTATGTCCATTCCCCACATGGCGAAAGGGCAAGCGCCACATGGCGAAGGACCAAGGGGAGCTTAGACTGTGAAGGTTGTTAGGAGAAATGCATGGAACGTCTGCAAACTCTTGACATCTTCGACATCTCTTGGTAAAGTTGAGGGTGTTGGCTAGTAGTAGCCCGCTCGCACCGCTTTAGTGGCCAGGGAGCGTCCTTTGGTATGGAGACCGCAAATCCATTCGTGAAGTGCTCTCATGATGTAGTCTGTCTGTTGACTATTTAGGCACTTGAGTAAGAGTGTTGTCAACCCTCTTTTGAATAGCTTGTCATCAAGGATGGCATAGTAGTTGGCCTTACATTTGAGGTGTTGGGCTTCGTCCTCATTTGGCGATAGGACCCCCCAAATTAGGAAGTTCTTGTAGGAGATCATCTAGTTTGGTTACTTCTCTTCTCCTGCCATAATTTCCTCAGCATCTATGGTTGGAGTTTAAAGTGTCTCCTAGATGATTGTCTTGAGGTGCCAACACCTTCTTAATGCTAGCTAGCTTAGAGAGGAGGTCCACTCAAATGTTGCTTTCCCTGGGGATGTAATACATTTAGAAACACCCAAAATTGTTGATGAGAGACTTCGCTATGTGATAGTACTTGAGTAGTACTGTTTCCTTGGTCCGGTATATGTTGGCAACCTGTCCTTGGACAAGTTATGAGTCTATGTAGCTTCGTAGCCACTTGGCTTCAACTTTTCTTGCTAACTTTAGACCTGCAATGAGTGCTTCGTGGTTTGCCTGGTTGTTTGAGGCTCTGAAGTTGAGCTTGAGGGCTTGCTCTAGAGTGATATTGTCAAGGCCTTCGAGGATAGTCCCTACCCCGCTTCCTTTTACGTTGGACACACCGTCAACAAAAAGGATCCACCAGTCTAGGGTGGTTTGTTGTTTCCGACGAATTCTACCAAAAATTCAGTCATGAATTGCGTCTTCATGGGGTCGCGTGGTTCGTACTGGATGTCAAACTCTGAAAGTTCGATGGAGTAGGCCACCATCTTTCTTACGAGTTCAGGATTTCTCAAAAACCTGCTTGATGGGGTAGTTCGTCTTGACTAGCACTTGATGACTCGGGAAGTAAGGCTTGAGTCGTTGGGCCAAGGGAATGAGTGTTAGCGCAACCTTTTCAATCATTTTGTAGCGTTTCTCGGTGTCATGGAGCATATGACTGGAGAAGTAGATAGGGAGTTAGTTCTTCCTTTCCTCTTGTACAGGGGCTGAGCTGATAACTTCGTCAATTACTGAGAGATACAAGAGCAAGGGTGCTCTTGGCCTTGATCGACTCAAAGATGGTAGTGTGGTTATGGTCTTCTTGAAAGCTAGAAAGGCTTGTTCACAAGTCTCGTTCCATTAAAAAGGCTTAATTTTCTTGAGCAGTTTGTAAAATGGTTTCGCCTTTTCGGTGAGCTTTGGGAAGAACCTGGACAGGGATGCTAGCCTACGTTGAGCTTCTGAACTTCTTGTATGTTGGTTGGGCTATGCATCACCCGTATGACAGTGCATTTGTCGGGGTTAGCTTCAATCCCCTGGTGGGTGATCATAAAACCAAGGAACTTGTCGCCGCCTACTCCGAAAGTACATATTTTAGGGTTAAGGCGCATTCATATTTTCGTAGTTCCCCGAAGACTTCTTCCTTGTCCGCCACATGTTGGGATATGCTTTGAGACTTGAAAACTATGTCGTCCACATATACCTCGACATTTTCATATGATTTGTTGTTTGAAGACTCAGTCCATCAGTCGTTGGTATGTCGCGCCTATGTTTTTTAGGCCGAAAGGCATGACCCTTTAGTAAAATTTGGCATCTTCAATGATGAATATTGTTTTCTCCTCGCCTGGAAGATGCATTCTAATCTAGTTGTATCCGAAGTAGGCTTCTAGAAAGCTTAGCACCTAGAACCCGAATGATCTATCGACTAGCCTGTCGATGCTGGATATAGGGTATGCATCTTTGGGGCATGCCCTGTTCAGTTCAATGTAGTCGATGCACATGCGCCATTTGCCGTTGGCCTTTTTTATCATGACGACATTGGCGAGCTAGGTACATAACCTAACCTCTCTGATGAAGTTTGCGTGGAGTAGCTTGTCAACTTTTTCTTTGACAGCTTTATGCCACTTTTCTCTTGTCTTCCTTTTCTTCTATGATACTTGTTTGGCCTGGGGCCAGATAGCAAGTTGGTGGAAGATTATGTCAAGGTGGATTCTCGACATTTCAGATGGTTGCGAGGCAAAGAGATCAATGTTTTTGCATAGCATGTCAGCAAGGCACCGATATTCATGAGCGGAGAGGTCTCTATTAAGCCATGTGCACTACCCCAATTTAGGTCTAAGTTGCAACTGCGCAAGATCTTCAATGGGTTTCAGGCATCTGTTGAAGGTGTCATATCGCGGATCTATGTCAAATTCACCACCCAAGCTAGCTTGGTAGACAGTTAAGGCTCGAACATGAGACCCTTCATCCACTGTCATGACTTGTGTGCATTCAGCCACTATAGGGTGAGGCATGGCAGGCTCCTGAATGGGAGGATATGGTGCTACCTTCAGGCTCTCTGCATAGCACTGGCGTGCTTACTTTTGGTCAGCCTTAACTATTACAATCTCCCATGTCAGTGTAGGGAATTTCGTTGTCAAATGGGGCATGGAGGATATGGCTCCCAACTCCTTGAGTGTCTTTCTTCCTATTAAGGCAAAGTATGATGTGGTCGCGTCAACCAGTAGATATCTGATGGTGAAGCTCCTAGAGAGCTTGCCCTGACCGAAGGTGGTCATTAAGTCCACATAGCCTCGGGTTTCGACTCTCTCGCCTATAAAACAGAGGAGTGGACTTGCGTAAGGGTGGACAATGTCGGGTGAAACCTCGAGTCTCTGGAATGTTTTTCAATACAGGATGTTAGGGAAATTGTCCTGGTCGATGAGGACCCTAGACACCATGAAATTCACTATGATGATGGAGACAACCACCGGGATTGTCTTGGTTGATGAGATTGATGCCCCTGAAGTCCTTGTGCTGTAAAGGTGATAGGAGGGACACTTCGCTATAGGAGGTGTCGACAAAATTAATGTTGATGTCCCAGATAGTGTGTAGGTGCTGCTTTCGGGACTGGTTGGACTGTCCTTCATAGGAAAAGCCTCTAGCGATGGTGTTGATTACACCTCTGATGTGCTGGCGGATTCCTATTCTGGTTAAGGTGGTCGCTCGTGCCGCTGTGGTTGTTGTCTTTGTCTACCTCGGTCTTCCAGTCTTCTCTTGTCTACTTCTTGGTTCTTGTGTTGCTCCTCTTGATGTCCTTTAGGCCTTGCTCCTTCCTGGTAGTGGTCTGGTCTCTTAACAAACTTGGCTAAGTATCCAGCCTGTATAAGTTCTTCGATCTTGCCGTTCAAGGCCCAACAATCTTTGGTGTTGTGTTCAATACCGCGGTGAAACCTGCAGTACTTGGTTGCGTCTGACCCTGGCCTCAGAGATTTCATTTGGGGTAGCCGGACAGGTACCTCCAGGTCGAAGGCTTCCTCAAGAATCGTGGTACGATTGGCCGTCAATGGTATGTAACGCTCATACCGGGCCTTTTGGAGAGAGGTTGGCGCTTGTCTAGCTTGTGCCTCTTGTCCGACTTGTGCAAGTCGGTCTTGGTGTTTGCTTTGCACCTTTCACACTTTTGTTTGACTTGGTAGACTTCATTCCAGAATTTGGACATTTCTTCTATCTGGATGTAACCCTTGGCTCGTTCGTGCGGCTCATCCATGCTACCAGGTAGTTTTTTGCACAAACTATCTACGAACTTGCTAGGGTGTAGTGCGAGAAGCATGGAATGCAACTTTATCTCAGGGTTGAGATTTCGGATCTGGACGACTGTGCGCCCAAATTTGCCAATGAACTTTCTGAGGGATTCATCGTCTGCTTGTCGTAGACTGGCCAAGGCAGCCAAGGTCATGCAATGAGACCTACTGGTGGCGTACTGAACACTGAATCGTTCGATGAGGGTGTCGAAGCTATCTATGGATCTTGGTGGGAGTCCACCATACCATGTCAATGTTGCTCCCTCGAGGGATATAGGGAAGACACGACATAGAATTGTGTCGTCATTGGTGTAAAGGTTTGTCTATGTTAGGAAGGCGTCCAAATGCTCGTCTGGATCTGTTGTCTCATCATACCGCTCGAGGTTAAGTGATTTCCACCCCAAGGGTATGTCTACCTCCATAACGCGGTCGATAAAAGGATGTCAATGGACAGTCTGTGTTGTTGGACGATGCATGAGAGAGACTCGGATCGTCTGCAGTGTTGCTTGAGCGTCGGGGGTGTGATTCCCCTATAAGACTTTTTATGTTATGTTCACTTAACCAAGTCGTGTGTGCCTCGTTTAAACGAGTTTATTAGAAATGCCTAATGCTATGAACCCACTTGTAGTATAAAAAGGTGGCCTAAAACACAAAGCAACGGTTCCAAAGTTTATGAATTCCAAGGCACAAAGGTAAGAGAGAGTTGTGTGGTGGTTTCCATGCTTAGAGATTCATCCCTAATTGTCTGTTTATTAATTTTTCTTTCCCATGGTTATGAGTAGCTAAATCCTTTGTTTGTTGGGATTTAATGTAATTGGATACTGCTCACATGTAATTATTGTATTTTCCTTATTCAATAAAGTACTATTATTGTTTCTCTTCTATATTTATTATTTGTTCTTGGTCTGATCATCTTATTGCATGATTCTCTCTATTCAATTGCTTTGCAAAATTAAATTGGATTGAGAACAAAAGAGATCAACCAATGAACTTTATGCCTAGGGATAGGGTAACGATCATTGGTTATCATTTAAAACCCTAGTTCATATTGTTGGTCAATTGATTATATTACTCAAGGGATTGATAGTGCAATCAAGACACTTTGGTTTTCTCACTTAAAAGATTAAGGTTAGCAAAAATTGCAGGAATAATTTGTAATGCATGTTACGTTAACCCAATGAAGTTAATCTCCAATGATTTCATCCATTGATACAAACCAAGTTTTCTGGGCACACTAAGCTTTTGAAAAAAATCAACAATCAACTTTATTCCTTTTTAACTCTTTACTCTTATGCAATTGTTTTTAACTCTTTACTCTTATGCAATTGTCTTTACTTTTTGTTATTGTTAAGTCAAAAGATATTTTAAGATGAATCAAGACCCTTAATTATTTTTATTAGATACAAATAAATACAACGGTTAAAAGTTTTGTCTTATGTGATATCAGATTATGCTTCATGATCTTCTGTTTGATATTTCAGACAGAAGTATGAATAAGTCATGATCTGATACAATATTAAAGATGACATTTAAGACTTCATTTAGTACTTTGTGTCTGAGGTTCATTTGGCAGAAATTGTCTCACAAGACATTCTTTCAGGATTTGTCGAATCCTATGAAGAATAAATGAAGTTTAAGTTCTAAAAGTTTCCAAACAACATCAAAAGATGTGTTTTACTGTGATAGATCTACTTTGACTAAAAGGAACTGATTTTTTGTTATAGTGATCAACACGAAAGCCAGTCATAGTGGTTTTCCTACATGAAGCAGGATATGCGTTTAATGCAAGCATTAAATGATCTAATAACCACAAGCTTCAGATGCAAGTTCAAAGGAAAATTATAATCGTTTAGAAACAACAAACACTTGAAAATGAAAACCTATAAATACTAGATGCTTTGAAGAAATGAGTAACGAACCTACACGCTATCATTCAAATTCTTTATGTAGAAAACTCTTTGTATATTCTTATAAAGTTTGAAAAGCTCTCAAAACATCTTGAATACTCTAAGACAAAAAACTAAATGCTTAGATTTCACATTTGTTTGTAAGATGATTAAGATTTAATCAGTTAGCAATCAAACAACATATCTTCTGATTTGTATAGAACCAACAGTGGTTTGGTAGGACAAAGAATATTCGGTTGTTAAAGCTTGGCGATAAACTTTGTTGTGAGAGCTAAAAGTAACAGTGACAAATACTTGTAACTTTTGTGAAATTAGTGAAACTTGATTGCTAACCAAAAACTGAACTTAGTCTGAATGGTAGAGACAAACCAATATAAATATGAGTCTTACTTTCTTTTTAGTTATCTTTTAACTTAAACTGACATAGTTTTTGAATTTGATCTTGTTTGAAAAACACATTCTATTTTTTAAAATATGTTTCCATCGTCTAAACTTGTTTTTGCACAAATTTGTTATCTCGTTTTATTAAGTTATACTTCAAATGATAACTTTAATTTTCACGAAAAAAGACTTAAGAAAATTCTAAAATTACAATTTAACCCCTTATGATATTTCTAATTGTAGTTACTTTTTTTAAGACTTTACTTTTGATCACTTAATAACATTGAAATTCATAGTCTATTAAATTTATTATTAAATAACCTAATTATTGCACAAGTTTTTGTGGAGACGACTCTATTTATCGCTATTGCTACCTGAAGGATTTAATACTCTTGCCAAAATTCCAATAACAAATTGGAAAAAAAATACATAAAGCCTTCGTTAAGTTTGGGCGAGAAACATTGGCTGAAGACTCAACTTGATTTGTATAAATATATATTAAGATTTCCTTTCAATTTTACTCTCATTCCTCAAGCTCTCAAACCATGGTTCCCTCCCATTTTAAATTCGAAACAAGCTCCTAGATTGGAATGGCAGTAGAAAAAAATGATTTAATCATGCTTTTTTTAACTATGACCATGATCTTAAATGTACCAAACAAATGTCCACAATGTCTTCTAATGAATTGACTTTAGAAGAAAACAATACTAGATTTTGTCCATCCATTTAGACGAAATGATTAGACACATGATATTTTGAAGATAAAGGATTTGGTGTTCATGAATATAGTGTGGGATATTTTTTAGAGTAAAATTTATGATCTAAAACTTTATATATATATATATATATATATATATATATATATATATATATATATATATATATATATATATATATATATAACCAAAATCCTGCTGTTTATATGTTTAATAAAAACAACTTAACTACAATTATAAAAAATTAAAAATATTCATCAAATAATGTTTTTTAACTTTACCAAAATATTCTTTCTTTGTCAAAAGTTAGACTTCAATGTTATTTAAATTTTTATATTTAAAATATTGAATTATTAATTATTTTTTATTTTTACATTAATTTGTAACATAAAATAATTGATTGTTTTTATTATTTAACTAAGGATCAGTTTGTTTAAACTTTAAAAAAATTGTGAAATAAGTGTTTTTTTAAGAAACATATAAAGTTAACTTCTCAAAAAGCAGTAGAAAATTAATATTTTTTAAACCAAAAGCAGTTTCAAACATATCAAAATATAAAAAAATCTGTTTATTTTATCTAAAAAATATTTTTTAATAAATAGGTTTGAATAAATGGACCCTAATTCAAACACTATCAATGTTGCTTCTGAATTAGACGTTTTACAAATTTACGTGCATCCTGAATGCCATTCAAACCATAATTGTTTTCATCACAATATGTTAAACTAAACAAAAAATTTCATACAAAAGCATATTAAACCTAGCCCAAACGTACAATTATCCAAGAATCCTCACAAAACAAAATCATACCAATTACCAGAATCAAATTGGAAATGGATCGAAAGCTCCTTTGACCATTTTCTCAAGAGGCCCAAACAGAGGGTGTGACAAATGATCCCACTCGTACCAATCCCAACCATCACACTTGGTAGGTTCAAGATTTTGTGGAACTTGTTCTTTAACTACATCCACGTCCACCATTGCCCTCATGAAAATGGTCACATAGTGACACTTTTTTGGCTGCTCTAACATAGTTTGTTACGGTCAAAATCTGAGTTTCCTATGTCCAACTATGTTTCCTCTTTCACTTCTCTTGCTGCGCATTCCTCAAAACTCTCCTGAAAAATTAAAATGCCCCCAAATTAGTTAGATAAAATAAATTTAATTAACAATTTGTTATATTTATACTATCATTTAAGAGTTTACTATCTATGTACTAATAGAATAAATCAAACTTATCATACCTGATGAATTGCGATTAGATGATTCTATAAAATATATTACACTATCTATGCATAATTCTTCTCATCATTTAATTATTAAACAAAGTACTATATTTTTTTAGTTATCTACAATAACAGTAATGGAGTTTAAACATAAAACATCATACAAACTTAATAACTTTCCTTTCACCCAGCTAACCTTGGTGGGTTTTAATTATAAATGATAATTTTTAATTTTATTTTATAAAAATTACTTTAAAAATAATGCTTAGAGTAACTTTAATTAAAAAGTATTAGGAACATAATCATCTAATTCTAACACATTTTTTATTTAAAATTTATTAAAAATTTAAAAAGTAAAACTCTTTTAAAAAAATAGTTCATAATAAAGATTATGTTTAAAAGAATATTTAAAAAAATATATTACTAACATGTTTTATTTAATTAATAATACAATTTTGTTTTACTAATAATAAAGCATCAAAATTAAACTAAACACAAATAAAATTTGCACTAATAATAATAATAATAATATAAAAACAAAACTAAGCATTACTTGATTATTTCGTTTTCAAAATGTTTGACGAAAAAAAAAACATAATATGAGAGAGAGTAAGGGAGTGACCGAATTCGAGGTGGCCGCCTAGAAGGGTGAAGGTGGCATTGCCGACAGCGGAGCGGCAGCGACCGAGGAGGATCGATCTGCCCTTCAAGAGGAAGATGACAACCAGCACCCGCAGCTCCGACTCGCCACTGTTGTTGTTTTTGTTCTCCATTTCTTTTAGGCTCTTGTTTCACCTCATTGTTATTATGTTGCTAGTCAACACTCAACTTCTGCAATGTTGAATTATCCAATAAGTGAATGACATGTGGTCTAGTGGTTGTTTTTCTACGAACATGTGTAAACAAATTAATTGTTAGATCAAAATTAATTGTTACAAAATTTATTATCTAAACTTTCATGCGCATTAAATATTAAAAATTTTAGTGTTATATATAGTGACATTAAATATTTTATAATATAATTGATTTATTAATTCAGTTGGTTAGAGTGTTGTGCTAATAACACAAAACTCGAAGGTTTGATTCTTGTTTGGGTCATTAATTTTAAATTAATTTGTAAAACGTTTTTAAAAAAAAAATAGAAAAAAAATATTTGGACCACTTATGGATTGGACAATCCTTGAGCTTCAACACTCGTTTGATGGGTGCACCATCTATTATGTTGGGTGCGTGTAACAAAACCCCATTATGGAATGGACATCCATCAACTACCATAGAATGGACTTAATTTAGTTTATTGGGACGGATAATAATAGTCGATTACAACACTTGTCATAAACTTGTAAAAACAAATGTAATAAATTTTGTAGGGAGATAATTACATTATTTTAAAAAATTAATATATAAGTATATTTTCCTTCAATTATACATTGTCGTATATGATAAAATTGTTGGTTTTAATAATAATTATTTTAAAATCATATTGATAATATTTTTTATTAATCAATAATGTTAATAAAAATATATATTTACTTAACTTACATTTAAAAGATTTTTTAAATGACCTATAGTTTTACCTTTTAACCAAATAAGTTTTTTTTATAAAATTTTATGCATAAGGTTAACTTTTTTTATAAAAAAAAAAAGTTTGGCTTAACCTAGGCTCTATATAGGATAGGCCATAGGCTTGTATGGAGCGGTTTGATGTATTCTTTTTGCTACAAAGATACAAAGGAGATGCCATCTCCTGAGACATGAAAACATAAGCAACAAAATAGCAACCCAACAAAGAAAACTATAAAACCCAACCATACACCCCACACTAGGTAAAGGCCAAAGACATAGATGAGGACCATTGCTGAAAAGGAACAACAAAATCCTTTTCCCACCCCCTCAACCAAGACCAGGTGAGAAAGATTGCATTATCCACCAGCTTAGGGATGACAAACGGTTGATTTTTAAAAATCATGTCATTTCTAAGGTTCCAAATAGATATTGTAGCTGCTATCCACCAAATCTTCCACTTTCTATTAGAATCCCTCAAACCAGCCAAGGAGAAGTGCTGAGAGAAGTTGTCCCCAGGCCTACAGTGCATAACTCTGTCTTCCTTGACCCAAGAGTTAAACTCCCACCACGTTGGCATAACTTTTTTATAAGTGAAAAAGAGATGAGAGGCACATTCAACTTGGCTTTGGCAAAAGGTGCAAAGATCATTTTCAATTACAACTTGCCTTCTAGTTAAGTTTTCCTTAGTCGGTAACCTATCCCAAAGTAGTCTCCAAGCAAAGGATAGGGCTCTAGGAGGTACTTTGATTTCCCACAGCTGACTGAAGCCACGATTTAGGTAGCCAATTGGCTGATCACCTTTAATACAAAGATAGGCAGTTCTAGTAGTAAAGATTCCCTTTGGGTCAGCTCCCCACACCCAATAATCCTTCAAAGCTGCATTAGGGCTTAGTGTTGTAGCCTGTTCAATAAAGGCTGAAGCTCTTCCCAACTCATTGTCGAAAAGATTTCTTCTCCATGAGAATTCCCACTCCCAACCAGCTTCTCCAAAGGACCCCATGCTTTCCACTGTCTGAAATTTTTGAGAGGATATTTGATACAATTTTGGATATTTATCTCTAAGAGTTATTCCATCACCCACCTAAGAGTCTTCCCAAAATAGTATTTGATCACCACTGCCCAATTTCCAAAGAAACTGCTTTAAGACATCACCCATGCTACTGTGATGAATTATAGACCTCAAATCAGACCACCAAAAGGAATGGGTTTGCTTAGGAAGGCCCTCTTCCAATCCTCTCCACCCCTTGTACTTTGAAGTGAGAATTCTACTCCATAATTGGTCGGGTTGTTGGAACATTAGCCACTTCCACTTGATAAGGAGGGCTCTATTAAAAGCCTTGATGTTTTTGATTCCCAAGCCTCCTTTATCTCTAGGAGCACACACTTGATCCCAAGCCACCCAAGTTATCTTTTTACCTTCTGCACCTCCACCCCAAAGAAAGTGTCTTTGGATAGTAGTAAGCCTATTTATCACTACTGAAGGGGCCCTGAAAAAAGACATGTAAAACAGAGGCAAAGCTGTCAAGACAGAACTTATTAGAGTAATTCTGCCTGCCATTGAGACATTTCTCTGGTTCCATTTATTCAACTTAGCCTCGAATTTTCTAATTATGGGCTCCCACACCACCTTCCTTCTAGGATTGACACCTATAGGCATCCCTAGGTAACTGAATGGAAACTGCAGGGGGCCACAATTCAGGTAATCAGCTGCAAATCTGCACCAGTCCTCGGTTTGGCCGATTGCACCAAATTGGCTATTAGCAAAGTTAATTCTGAGACCAGATACCATTTCAAAGCTTTTGAGAATAGCCTTAATAACTGTGACATTATCCATAGATGGTTCCCCAAAGAAGATAGTATCATCAGCAAATTGTAGTATGTTGACTGGGATCTTTTTCTTTCCCACCATAAAATTGTGGTAGTAGTTTTTGGAAACAGCTGCCCTCATCATGCCTGTCAAGCCTTCAGCAACTAGGTCAAACAAAAGGGAGCCAATGGATCCCCTTGTCTCAAGCCTATTTGAGGTTTAAATTCAGAAGTAGGACTTCCATTCACTAGTATAGATATTGATGCTAATGAAAGACACCCCTTAATCCAGCCAATCCACTTTTCATTAAACCCCATTCTTCTCATCATGTAAAAGAGGAAATGCCAAGACACAGAGTCATATGCTTTTTCAAAATCAACTTTGAACACCAAACAAGGTCTCTTAGATCTCCAAACCTCCTCAACAACCTCATTAGCAATTAAAACTCCATGAAGCAACTGTCTGCCTTTAACAAAAACTGATTGCCTTTCATCTATGAGATGATACATAACCTTGCTAAGCCTATTTGATAGTACTTTGGCAATAATTTTGTAGACACATCCTATTAGAGATATTGGTCTGAAATCACTAATAAGTTGAAGGTCCTTGATCTTGGGGATAAGAGCAATGAATGATGAGTTGAGACCCTTGGGGAAGACTGCATTCACATAAAATTCTGAGAAGAACCTAAGGAACTCAGGTTTCAGCTCCTTCCAGAAGTGCTTAATGAAGCTAAAATTAAGCCCATCAGGCCCTGGGCTTTTTTCACTGCCACAAGCCCACACTGCACTAGACATCTCCTCCTCTTTGAAGGGTTCCACCAACATCTCACTTTGGATTGAAGGCAAGACATTAAAAGAGACCCCATCTAAGTTGGGTCTGTGCAGGTAAGGTTCAACAAATCTGCCTTTAAAATGCTGAAGAACTGCATCCTTAATGGCAGAAGGGTTTTCTACCCAACTACCATTAATTTGCATCCCCCTCAAGGCATTCCTCCTTCTGCTGGAATTAATGATTTTGTGGAAGTAGGAAGTGTTGCTATCTCCCTCTTTGATCCACTTACATCTAGACTTCTGTCGCAATATTGATTCATGAAGAATAGATTGCTCCCAAAGGTCAGATTGGGCTTTCTTGAGCTCTTGAACTTGTTGATCAGTAGGTTGAGCTGTGAGGGAATTCTCCAAGTCATTCAGCTTATGCTGGATTAGCTTCACCTTGTTGCCCAAGTCTCCACAATTTTCTTTGCTCCAGGTTTTTAACCTTTGCTTAATTTTCTGAAGTTTGCATTTCAAGGCATATCCCCCCCATCCCATAGGCTGATTAGCAAACCAGCAGTCCCTCACCACCTTATTGAAGTCCTTATTGTGCAACCAAGCATCAAAAACCCTAAAAGGCTTAAGGCCCCAATCAATATTTTTAGAATTCAAAATGATAGGGCAATGATCTGAGTAGTTCCTTTCAAGGTTGTGTAGGGAACTATCAGGCCACTTGGATACCCAATCATCAAAGACCAGCACTCTGTCTAACTTGCTCTTACAAGAACCATTAGGCCTAACCCAAGTAAAGGGCTTGCCCAAGCAAGGAATATCATCTACCTCCATTTCAGCGAGCCACTCATTAAATTCAGCTATAAGATTAGTGTCTGCATTACAAAGAGTGCTTCCCATTCTTTCAGCTGGGTGTTTAATGCAGTTGAAGTCCCCTACAAGGCACCAGCACTGAACCTGGGACTGATTCTTCATTAAATATAGCCTCTGCCATAACTGTCTTTTGCTTTCTAGCTCACAAGAAGCATAGATATTAGCCACCACTACCCTCTGACTTTCTACCAGCCATACCCCCTCCAACATGATGAAACCCCTTTCAGCTATTTTAATATCAACCTGGAAGTTATTGTTATTCTTGACACAGAGAAGCCCCCCAGCTGTATTGACCGCAGGAAACCATTTCCAATCAAAGTCTGAGTGACCCCACAGAGCCTGACAAAGTGCCTTGTCAATGGAATCCCTCTTTGTTTCTTGCAAACAAAGAAGATCTATCTTATGCTTCCCAACCAAATTCCTGATAGAGGCCCACTTAATACCTTTACCCAACCCTCTAATGTTATAGGATAGGATATTCATTTAAGAGGTTTCCTATTCCCCAACTCCTTAGCTTCTTTTCTGTCTCTACACTCCATAGAAGCATAACTGTGAAGGAAATGTAGGTTATCTGTAACTGTCTCCATGCCTAAGTTTTCTCCGAGATGCCATAATTGTTGAGCCTCTTGCAACACCTTATCACTGCACTCAATTATGCTTTTCAACCTCCTTTCTGAGTCCACGTAACTCTGATTTTTGACCTTATCCTGATTGGCAAGTTGATCTGCTAGAGCCTGGATGCCATCTTGAAGTTGAGGATGCTTTTCCTCAATCTGTGAGAGTCGGGCCTTAAAGAGAGTTTTGTTGTCGAAAGTAAACTTTAGAATACTTGTCTGGAGTCTCTTTTATGGATTGGATTACAGGTAGGGATTCCTTCTTATGGCACCCGTCAGTTTTCAAAATTGGGCCTAAATCATTACTTAGCCCACCCTCTTTTTTATTCTGCACAGCTTGCACCCCCAAAAGCTCAACTGGGTGGATGTCTTCTTTATTACACCCTCCTTGAGTCGAAATTGGGCCCTTAATGCAACCTGGCCCAATTCCTTGTTGAATCTGCCCCGATAAAGAAGGAGAGAGAGACTGCGTGACATGTCCCTCTTCTTCCCCGATAAAGGTCTGGTCAGCAGCTACTTTCGCTCCACCATTCAAATACTTTCCCTCTATGTGATTCCTGTGCCTTCGATCATCATGTAGGGTATTATAGCAGGTTACCTCTTTGGTGTTAGCAGCTTCCTCTTCTGTTCCTGCGAAGCTGTCCCCTAGGTTGAGCTTACCAAAGCTAGAGCCCAGCATACCTTCTACAGTGCCTTTTGACTTTTCTTTGGGTGTAACGTCTGCCTGGATATTACCCAGGGGTCTAAGATCACAACAGCGCACATCGGTCCCTCCTTCTGCCCGTTGGGTACGAGACGGAGACAATTTCTGGTTGGGCAGCTCCGGCGAGAAGGAGAAATTGGTATTAGTGTCGCCAAGAACATCGCCAACCTCCCCTTCGTCGTCTGATGTTATCATCTCCGACCACCCATCGGACGGCGAGCTTCCTTTCCGGTTCGACCCACCTTCGAACCCTGTCTCTTCCACAATCCATACCCGATACTCAAGCTCCCCCACACGGACGATGACCTCCGACCTTATCAACGGCGGAAGCGGTGTCCGCACCAATACTCGAGCCCGGTCCAATCGTCGGCGGTCCTCTGTGTCATCGTCTGACTCGATGACATCCCCAATAGCAGCTACATCCCTCCTGAGATTTTTCATTTCCCACACCTGTATCAGAAATCCCCACAGCTGGAGCCAAACAACCCTGTTATTGGGTCTACATTTCGGCGTCCACTTCTCCAGTGAGTAAAAGAGAGAATCATCGCTTTCCGTCTCTGATTGAATGAGGAGTTGAGCTTTGTCATCGGACATCCCAGGGAGAAGAACCATGTCGTCTCCGAGGAACTTAGTGCGGACGTTATATCCTAACTCCCAAGTGATACGATCCTCTAAGGTTTCCACCTCCATCACCTTCTTTAGCATGCCCACCCAGGTTTCGTTACACCAATATTCCCCACCTTCATCTGGGTTGATCAGAATAGTTGGTGTTTGTGCCTCGTCTGCCCTTTTGTCTCCTTGGCACCCCCCCCTTAGTCATCACGTCCACATATGATCTCCGAAGAGCACCAGTAGTTATCCCGCAGGGCTTACTTGCTTCGTCGGTGTACTTCCTCCTAATGGGGTTCTTTTTCTACAACTCTGTATTCCGAACTGGTCTGTCGAACCTAGGAAGGTTGACAAATAGTTTACAATCGTTGATGAAGATGTTGTCCAGTCTCACCTCCAATCCTTTTGCATCCGAGACTCCCTTGAACCGCATGAACCTGTATCTCCTGCCATGCTTGTTGAGCCTTTTAGCGATGTATACTTCACGTACGTCACCCCAGTTTTTGAAGTGCCTCCATAGCAACTCTTCATTAGCTTCGTCGGGGAAATGGGTGAAATAAAAGGAGGTAATGTCGGCATTGTTCCTCCAGTTAAGGCGATAATGTTTGTTGTTGTCCCCTATCTCCAGATTTTGTGATTGTCTTCCCGCTAAAGAGGATTTCTGCATAACCTTCATTGATCTTCTGCTTACCACCTTAGTCCAGTTTTCTTCCTCAGCGTAGTCATTGTCCCTTCCGAAAATGTTGACTCGTCGCCCTCCATATGGTTCTTCCCTTCAATCCATACTCCTCCATCTCCTTGAAGGGGAACCGTTTGGAGTTCTTCTGTTTGTGCTAGTCCTCGCCGTGTTTCGATACTGCTTCACACTCGTCCTCGCCGTGTCTGTTTCGCTCCATCTCTCATTTCTTCTGTCTCTGTCTGTCACTCTCCTTCTCTCGCGCCCTCTCTCTGTCTCTCTCCCTCTCTCTCTCTCTTTCTCTCTCATCTTTTTTTGTAAAGTGATCGTGTAGGTGTGTAGTATGATAGATGCATTCTGGTTGAACAACTCTTGAGCAAGAAAATCAACCACTCCTTGGAAGCTCTGTTTACGTATCAAGGAGGAATGTTGAAGTGCTAATACACAGTTTCAGTCGCATGTTCTGTTCTAGATATTTTGATAAGGGGTATGAGCTTAACTGAAATTAGGAAAAAGATATGTATGATTAATTGAACCAGTTGATGTATGTAATATTTGCTGATATAGGCAGTTACAGAAGGAGTTTCAGTCCTTATTTTGGGTAAATTTGTATCAAAGTTTGAATTGACTTTTAGCTGGCTTTGAAATTCCTCAAAGTGTAGTGTACTAGCCTTGGTTTACACCATAAACTAAGTTCATAGATCTAGAGTTTAACTTTAAACCTAAAAAGAACAAAAAGCAAGTTATAGGTAATGTAACCAGTCAAAGTTGTAGACTAAAGTTATGCAAAATAAACTCTCAAACTTCAATCAATAATATTGAAAAATGAAAAGAAGCTCAAAATAATTTAAATATCAACTTCTTTCCTTTTCTTAAAATGAAAAGTTTTACCATCCTACTGGATATAGAGCTTGTAAAGCTTTGCTATGTATAACAATCTCACCTCTATACTGGGAGGAACCAGTGGTCTCTTCCCTTTCAACTCTCTAGTTAAGAAGTCCAGTTTCTTTTCTTCATCCCATTCACTGTACGTACCCATATCCAAATACCTTGTAATTGCATCAATGGTTTCAGCATGTCTGCTTGATTCCTGTCACACTGCTAGTTTCAGGCCACAACTGATTATCCAAACAATAATGAACAAAAAACTTTGAAACATACCTGACGCAAGTCAAGCTTCATTAACACCATGCCAAAAGTAGCAACTCTTCGAATCAGATCAGCTAGTCGACCATCAGCTAGCACCCCAGATCCACATAATTGCTGGAGAAATGTAGAGCTAAATGATAATTCTGCACAATATTAGAGGGTAAAAGGGTAGAAAAGAAAGAATACCAAAGATTCATAACAAAGGAGAAGAGGTTCCAAAAGCTGATATTTTGTTTCATAATAATCCATAGGATCATGTTTAGATGGACCATGTCGATAAGAATCTCCAACCGTCTACGAGTTCTCAGAAGCTAAACACATGGAACGAAAGATAATATTACCGGTTATTAAGACAATATATAAAATCTGCATATTCAATAAAAATGTAGATGTGATTTAGTTTTAATGGCACCCCAGGATACAAATCCTCCACAGACAATATTCAAATCAAAACTAGGAAAATATATTTTTCATACTATGCATATCCTAACGTATATATGGTTCTATCTATATAATCATCTTCACTGTGAAAGCCGTGGAACAAAGCAAATAGGATTGATCTCAAGATTAGTACATTTAACAGTCTTTGACCAAAAAGCAATATGATTTCATCATATCCAGGAACGTTCCTAATAATGCATATAAATTAATGATCCATGTGTCTGCTATCTGTCATTCTACACAAAGACATTTTGCAATTGAATTTCAAATCCGTAGTGCCAAGGCTCAAGTTCAAAAGTCCTTCACTCTTTATCTACAAATAATACAGAAAATATCAATATATGCTGAAATCAATCTCATAGAGCTTTATTTGCCACAACGTTTTCTACAATAATATCAATCCTTAGTGGTTCTGCTGACTTAATTTCATAACCACGTCTTTCTCCCTAAAGGAAAAATCAAGCCAACAACATAAATAAAGATAAGATAAAAAAAAATATGGTTTTAGATTGTCCATTTACGGGAAAATATTTTGGACTCCCAATATTTCCAAATTATTTGCCGTGGAACTTCACTTCTAAACCAAAATGTAGTTTCTACCAACCCAAACAAACAAACAAAAAGTTATGCAATATCATTTATTTCATTTGCAAACTACAGTCTACACGGGCACATTTAGTACATGCCTGCCAGGTTATAAAGCTAAAAACTCCTAAGACATAAGCAGCATAGTTTTGTACAAAATAAAACAGCAGAAACTGAATACATGTGTCCATGCAACCAATTTTGAAGCATTGTTGAAGTAAACCAGAAGTAATACCTTAACTTTTATATATTCAAGGACAACTCTATAAGGAGCAATTCCAGGAACCTGAGTTTGGCTCCAAAAGCCTCTGAAAACTGGTCCTTCCTATTTGGGATTCTGCAAACAGTTTCCTCTGAGCAACAAGTTGACTAGAGTTGAAAGAAGGAGAGTATGTCATTGAAACTAATGAAGAACTGGAATTTGGTAAAATTGGTATTGACAAACGGACATTTTGACTGCCACCATTGCTCTCAGTTGAACTTGAAGTCTCACCACCCTATCAGTGAATATATGTACACATGTATTATCTAGGATTCAATGGAAAATTAGGAAATCTACTGAATTGATCTACCTTGTGATTGGGTTGTCTACTGAAAATTAGGCATGTGTCTGGGATACTCAGATCCACCCTCTTCTACATGAAATGTAACATTCAAACCAGAACTTCATACTAATAGATAATAAGTTAATAACATACTTGATTGGGTCAAGAATTTATATATGTCGGCATATGAATAAAATTGCACTATATTCCTCATGCATGATAGCATGAGAAGTTATTCAAAGGATTGGAAGGATTCCAATTCATTTGTTCATGCAATCAGCAATGGGCATCATTCCTTAATTAAAAATTGTTAAAGATTATTAAAGTTAGAAGCCACTCAACAAGTAAATATTTTTTTGCAGTTACAGAAGAAAAGAACATGCCAGTTAAAAACAGGATATGCAAACAAAAAACCAGACAGCAATTTTTTGAAAAATTATACGTACCAGGCCAAGCACAAGAGGGTATATGAGCTCCAGCTGGAAGTTTAGTCGGAAGTGGTGAAGCTTGTTGATTAGGATGTTTTGACTGACTTCTACTCATAGATCCATTCCAGTGCTCATGGTGATCCTCCTCATCATTACCTTCTGAAGAGAAAGAAGTGATCATCAAGTCTTAAAAGTGGATTGAAAGAGTATCAAAGATATCTTTGAGGATATAACAGTGACAAGGCGTAGTCTAGAAGAACAAATCATATAGAAAAATCTTCAGCTAATCATGTAAAGACATTGTGAGTGCATTAATAGAACAATAAATGGATGACCATTTCACTTGCAGTGTATCATCAAATACTATAGTGTATCTATATTAGTCTAACTCACACCAAGGTTTAAAATACTTTGTAGTATCTACAAACTATTTTCATGCCGGAAGAAAACTTTCCATTTGAAAAAGCAGATTTTGTTGCCTCATCATATGAAACCTTTTGCAAAAACATTCCGAGGAAACATATAAAAAAGACCTCAAAGCTTTTACCACACGTATGCAACTATTGTCAATCTCATATCATTCAATTGGAAAAGATTTGACAAAGTGGATTGGAGGTAAAAGTTGACAGGTTGATGTCTACGGAAACAAGAGAAAAGTAAAAGAGCAAAACACAGGCGTATTTTGATAAGTTTGAGTTATTAGTAAGGCCACAAAAGAGATACGTCAGGATAATTTTTAAAGGAATTTCCAAGCCAAGAGGACAATGCCTTGATGCACCAAAGAAGTAATGCATAAAAGAAGACCAAAGAGGGATTAAATGAATGACCAAAGCCTCAAGGATAAATAGATAGAGCATAATATCATCATTCAAAATATTACACGGTAATATTAAGGGTTTCAAAAGGACCATCAAATTCACATGATAATCTAACACAATAAAGAAAAAAAATAAAAAACTATACTATCTTTAAGTGGTTCAATTTGCCTGTGCACATGAACTAGTGTTACTTCTTGACAAACAGTATCCAGAGGTCACATGATATAAAACAAAGATGACTGCTATGCCCATTAGCATTTGGAAGATATCAACAAACACAAAACTAAACAGACAAACCTTTTAGAATTTCATGTGCCAGTTCTGACAACTTATCACTGCACTGGTTCATGGATAGCTCAAATCTTAGGCCATCCACTTCCCGAATGTAGAGGTCAATCGCCATCCATCTTGACAGAAGTGAAACATCTTTTGTGACCTGAAGAACAAAACGAAAACCAATTACACAATCAGATTTGAATAACAGGGTCAAATCAAACGCAAATATTCTTCAACTGTAGTAACATCAACACCGACCACAATCAAGCTTTATCCCACACCTGATGGAGTCAAACACGGATCAGTTAATATCAGAAACCAATTTTTCTTTAAAAGCCATTTTTCTGTCCATATCTAAAGAACAATAACAACAATAGTGATGTTAGCTACATGGATCACACAATGTTACTGGGTTCAGTTAAAAACCAAATTCTCAGGCTATTCATGTCTAAAATACATTCAATGTAATTTTACATTGGCTATCAACTGCCCAAAATTACCCACCTCTTTTATCCTAGCCTGAGACAATATAAAATTTGACTAAAAAGTACAATATTGGAAAAGTTCCAAGAATATTATTCAAACAAATATTTTGCATGTTAAAAGCTCATTTATTTTTGTCTGCAGTTTTCCCAGTTCAATCATCATTAAACTTGCACTTTCCAAAATGACAGGCAGTAATACTGGACATGTTAAGGTTGTCAATAATATAATGATATTACAGATTCAACTATGCTTCCACTACTAGAAAACTTCTCACGTGTTGAAAAAGAATCATGTAGTTATTTGAGAAAATGAAATCACATAGTAAAAGTACAGGCAGCATGAATGGATATTTGAAGATGCTACCTTTGCTGTCACATTTGGGTTTCCGTCTCTATCACCTCCCATCCAAGATCCAAATTTTATTGGAGTGCAAGTCAATGGAAGTGGTTTTCCTGTGTGCTGCAAGGAAAGATAAATTGCACTGAAAATCTTAAAGAGAAAGAATGTACAAGTTAATTGACATAAATTAAAGATGACAAACCTTCTTTAAAGCGCTGCTAACTCGACGTAAATAATGAGGAACAGCTTTTCAGAGTGACTCCTCCACAATATTCAATACTGGGAGAATTGAAAAATAAATAAACCAAGGGATTCTTCCACTTCTTTTTTTTTTAACAGTGAATCAAATCATGCAAGAGATGACATATTGTTAGATCTCAATATAGACCAGTTATCTGGAGGGTCTATTCTAGAAGGAAGAAATCGAATTAGTTATTAGTTTAATCTTTAGGGCCATCTATCTTTATTATTCTATCTTTATCTTTATTATATCTTTATCTTTATTATTCTATCTTTATCAATTAGTATTCTATCTTTATCTTTATTATTCTATCTTTATCAATTAGTTGGATTAGGATATTATAAATAAGAGTATTCTCATTAGAGGAGGGGGTAGAGAAGAATTAGAAATTGTAAAGGGTTTTCCCTTGGAAGAAGGTTTCCTTCTTGAATAAATTCAGTTTGCTCCCAGTATTTTCCGTTTATTCTTCTATTTTCTGTTTCTCTTGTTTTCTCTGCTGTTAGGGATATTCAATACCCTAACACATATAAATTGTCAAGGATTCTCTCTTAAAAGATTGATTTATTATGTGTTCATGTAGGTGCCTTTGGGGATAACAAGGACAAAACTCTTGAACACTTGGTCAAAATGGCCATAGACCATTCTTAGGAACAACTAAAAAGCCTAAAGCTAAGAGGTAAAGTATATCTAACATATAATACTCAACCAGCTTACCTGCCCTAGCTTCATCAACTGGAGCGGGTTTTGAACGCCTAAGTTCATCTGTCTGCCATATTGAAGTTTTCTCTCCCACCTAAAAAAGCCAATATGATTGATGAGAATAGAAATAAAGTGTGTTAGAAAAAGGAAATCCACTATCCATTCACATTTAAAGATAATCTACCACACTGAAAAACTAGTGGATTTTTTACTTTTGGGGTACAAACACCGGTGGTTAAGTAGAATGGAAATAGTTCAAGAATGGTACCAGATCTTCAATCCACATATCTCGATCTTCAGGGCTAAGATCAGGTCAATCATTATAATCCAAAAGATGCTGCTTGAAGGTGAAAAAGTAGTTAGAGACAACACACTTCCATAATATTTGAGAGATGATATCATAAAGTTAAAGGCTCAAGCTTCCAGTAATTTAATATATTCAGAAAAGAGAACAACTCACAGCAATTTTAAGGTGTTTATATTGCAAGGTACGATGGTTAATTTGAGTGGGATGAGCAGTGAGAACAATTTCAACCTCCTGTGGCAACAAATGAAATTAGATTTTGAATGACAATAGCAATTGGAACCAGATTCTGTTAAAATCCCTGGCAATACACACATAATGTTTCACTAAATTAATAACAAGATAATTGTCAAGAAAGAAAATAATTACATGCTTTAATCTCAGCTTGCAGAGTGCATAGACAACGAAAGATCATATACTTATTTTCATCTATACGTCTCAGACTATGCAGATTAACCAGAAATGAGGAACAAAACCACAGATCTGGAGAAACCCCATCTTGCAACAGGTTGTTAAAGATATCATCACAAGATTTTGCAGCAAGAACCATATTTCATTTTGCAGCAAGAACCATATTTCCTCCTTTACGAACCCTGCAAAAACATAACTTGTTTAAAGAAGTATAGTATTCCCTCAATGTTGTTATTAGTCAAAGGTTCGGCTTATTTTGGAGAGATTGCGGCTTAATTTTGCACAGAGCTCAGCCAAATAAAGACAAGACAAATTATCAACTAATGGAATAAAAAGACAACAATAGTTGGAGACAAGAATGTATACCTATGGTGGGTTTCAGCTATACCCATCAAAGTAAGATGATGGCTAAAGGCACGAGCAAGGGGCAAAGCTTCTTCCAGCGTCATCTTGGATAACTCTGAAGCCAATTGCTTCTCTAGCATCTCAGCCAAGTCCTCCATTCCCGCTTGTCTCATATTACAAGCACTCTAAATACCAAAACAAACTCTTAAGGAATTTTCAACTCCCAGCGATAAAGATTGTTACACTGTTAACCAATTACCAACGAAATCACACATGAATAAAGGTCAATTTTTCAATTATATGGCAATTCATGATTGGATGACACGCTACATTTCTAGTTAGCACTGTTGCTTGTTAGGAAAAAAAAGAGTAAACCACCATTTGAGTCTGTTACATTAGTTCTTACATATAGTCCCTAGCTAAAAGCTAAAACTAAGGAAATTTTAAATAAGTTCCTGAAAATACAATCTGTCTATCACATTAGTCCAAAAATATAAGAAAATTGTGAATTAATGATAATATTAATAAATGTTTAGGGGCCAAAATGGCAATAAGTAGTTATGTTTAAGGACTTAATGAATTCTAGAGACTTATTAGAAATTTCTTTAATTTCAAGGATGAATTTATGTGACAATGCATTACACTTTCACGAACCAAAATGATGATTCACTAAAGGCAAAAACTGTAACTGATACAAAGCAATTGAATTTCCAAACTGAACAAGGAATATTGAAGATTCCATTCGTAACATGAGGAACCCAAAAACTAACTAAAAAAGCAATTAAATTTCCAGCATACGAGGTTTAGCTCAGTCATTATTTGAGTCTTTGCATAAAACAAGAACCCCACATGCATGCGCATTACGCATGTCATGTTTCAACCTTCGCCCATTTCCTCCACAACCGAACAAAACCAAAGACTAATTGATAAAACAGTGATGAAATCACAACGACAAGAACAAAGATAACAAGAAAAAAGAAATTAGAACCCCATCACCGAAAATTCACAAAATCAAGTTAAGATCATTAACAGCATACTCCAATCATTCTAGGAAAAGGTAAAGAAGCAAAACCCATTAAAGAAAACACCAAAAAAAAAAGTGGGGTATTGATTAAAAACCCAAAAACAATTATTTTAAGTGAAAAGAAAAAAGAATAGAAAAATCAGAACCTGTGAAAGGACTCGAATTTTTTCGAGCTTGTCAACGAAGGTGGAGCCAGCCTCCCTCTGGAGAATGTCGTTGAGAAGGTTCCCTAGCAATTTACAGTCATCTTCGAAGCCCTGGAAGGAGATTTCCTCCGCTATGTCGTCAGTGATGTCCGTCATTGTAATGTTCCCACACACACACAACAAAAAACTTAACACACACAAAAAAAAAACGAATACAGAAGAAGAAGAAAGAGAGTGAGAGAGAGGGTTAATGTGTGTGTGGTTGAAGGAGTGAGTAGAGGAGAAAGTGGTGGCATATAATAAGGTGGCAAACAATAACTAACTGGCGCGGAGGAAGGGACCGTTGTGAAATTGTGACGTTTTACTTCCATCCACTTTATAGATTAATACATAAATTAACAATTCTTTTCTCCAATGTTTTAGGATCATATTATTATTATAATATTAATTTAAACTAAGGATTAAGTCTATACTTTAATGCTTAAAATTTGAATGCAGAAAAAGTATTCATTTATGGTGTAACATAGTCAACTGAGCACTGAATTGTTATAAACTTATTTAACGAGTTTGAGATTTTTATGAATTAAAAAAATTTATATATTAATCATAGTATGCTAGACTCATAGAAAAATCATATTTTATAAGAAAGGTAATTTTTCATTATCAAAGTGCATTTGCTTTTATCATAGAAATATTGGAGTATAATAATAATAATAATAATAATAATAATAATAATAATAATAATAATAATATAACTCTAATTATATATTAATTAAAATATCTAACTCTAATTATATATTAATTAAAATATCTAGGTATATTATTGGTGTATTTTAAGTGTGTTAATAAACTAGTATAATTTGTTAACGTACTCATATTAAAAAAAACAAGTATATATACATTAGTAAACTGGAATATATTTTAAAAAAATTCAAAATGTTATTTTTTTGTCAAAATTTAAGCTTGAACATCTGAACCTAAGTGGCATTTTTTAGTTAAATTTTAAATGTAATTTTTGGTGATTAAAAACAATCATAAATTACAAAATAAAAATTAAAAGATCAAATCACAATTTGTGGCTGTACAACAACCACCACACACGTCCAAGGCAAGAGATTCAGATTGAGGGCCCAATTGGTGGCTAGAACAACGGTGTTGCTGGCAAAGTTCAATGTAATCACTGACAACACCATCATAGTCACCCAACGCATCATCAAGAAGCTTCCAATAGGGACAAATTTCAGGCTCACAAATTGCAAGTCCACCCCCGCAAAGCCTCCACCCTACACCCTCACAGATCTGGTTGTCGATGTAGAGGCATCCATCGGAGGAAGAGGCAGTGGTGCACAGTGTCAGGGTTGAGCCAACAGAGGAGGTGGAAGGGCCGACTTGATGAGGAGGAAGTCATCGTCGGAGTCCTAGATTTGGAGGGAGAGAGAAAGAGGGGAAGGCAAACCACTTGTCATCGAGGTTGTCATGGAGGTGAGAGGAGGAGGGACAAGGGCAATAAGGCTTCGGAGTAGAAACAAAGAGGACGAAGGGTAGAGAAAGAGAAGGAAGAGAGGCTAGGATCGTTGGATTAGAGAGAGAGAGAAAGAGAAAGGGAAAGAAAAAGAAAAAGTAGGATAGTGCCTAATTTTTAGTGGACACACATGAGAAACTTAGGTTCGGATTCGTCCAAACCTAACTTCGGGCCAAAAAATAACACATTTCTATTTTGTGAGAACGAAAAACATACAAAATTTTTTACAGAGATATATTCCAAACATTTTGACATTTATAAGAACAACAAATATATTTTAGTCTTATTTTTATTGTTAAAAAATGAGTAATGCTACTAACATACTCTTTAACACACTCCTTCATACACACTTTTCTCCAATGTGTTAAAATGTATTGAAAACTGCAAAATCAAGAGAGAGAAAGTCATTGAATACTATGTGGGACTCACTGAATTTTGTGATTTCAAATAAATTTCAACAAATGAGAGAATGTGTGTTCAAAAGAATGTGTGACCCTAACATTTCTCGTTAAAAAATATAGTAGTTTACATATATAATTGTCCTTTAGTTTATGTTAATCTAAATTAAGAGTGATTTTTTTGTTCAAATGAAAGGATACTAGATGCTAATATAGACCTTCTAATTTTTAAGTGGGTCTATGTTAACATTCCCCATATATAGATAGATATATGAGGAATGTATCTTATATGAGGGTTAGAAGATTAAATTTGGACTGTCTAATCAAACATGAATGATCAAGATTTAATGTCATGTGACCAATTAACCACTTAAAAATTCATGTTATTTTTTTAATAAATCATGTGAATTTTTTAGATTAAACCTTAATACTCCACATATAAGATGTTTCCTCTTATTGGTATTGTTGTAAACTCAACGATGGTTTTTGATAAAACCGTTGTGCTTAGCTTTAAACCAAAGATTGTTTTGCAAAAACCGGTGTGTTAAGCTTCAAATCAAAGAAGATTCTATAAAAATCATCTTGAACACCTTCTTTTAAAGACGGTTTTTCAAATTAAAAAATATTAGTCAATTATTGTTTCATAAAATAAAATAGTAAACAAAATGAAAAATTATTTAAAATGAATTTTTGTAACCATTTTTCTGGCAATTTAATTTTTTTTAACCGACTTGACTTGTTCATCATCAATTTCTTTTTTTTAGTTTTTTCTTCTTGGGTTTTCTTGACCAATGACATGGACAATTCATGTGTTTTCCAAAAAATAAAATTATGGTTTTCATCAGTTTTCAATTGAATTGACTAATATTTTTTTATTTTTTCCTCAGAATATGCTAGACTCATAGAAAAATCATATTTTATAAGAAAGGTAACTTTTTAATTGTCAAAGAAGGGTAGAGAAAGAGAAGGAAGAGAGGTTAGGATCATTGGATAATAATAATAATAATAATAATAATAATAATAATAATATAACTCTAAGTGGACACACATCAGAAACTTAGGTTCGGATTCGTCCAAGCTTAGCTTCGAACCAAAAAAACAACACATTTCTATTTTGTGAGGATGAAAAACATACTGAAAATTTTGCAAGGATAAATTCCGAACATTTTGATATTTATAAGAACAAAAAATATATTTTAGCCTTGTTTTTATTGTTAAAAAAAAAAAAGAGAAATGCTACTAACATATTCTTTAACACACTCCTTCATACACACTTTCTCTTATGTGTTAAAATGTATTTAGTTGAAGAACAAGTTCCACAAAATCTTGAACCTACCAAGTGTGATGGTTGGGATTGGTATGAGTGGGATCATTTGCCACACCCTTTGGTTGGGCCTCTTGAGAAAATGGTCAAAGGAGCTTTCGACCCATTTCCAATTTGATTCTGGTAATTGGTATGATTTTTTTTGTGAGGATTCTTGGATAATCGTACGTTTGGGTTAGGTTTAATATGTTTTTGTATGGAATTTTTGTTTAGTCTAACTTATTGTGATGAAAACAATTATGGTTTGAATCGGCATTCAGGATGCACATAAACTTGCAAAATGTCTAATTCGGAAGCAATACTGATATTGTTTGAATTACGTTCCATTTATTCAAACTTATTTATTAAAAATATTTTTTAAATAAAATAAATAGATTTTTTATATTTTGAGATGTTTTAAACTGCTTTTGGTTTAAAAAATAATAATTTTCTACTTATTTTTTAGAAGTTAACTTTATATGTTTCTTAAAAAAACACTTATTTCACATTTTTTTAAAGTTTAAACAAACTGATCCTTAGTTAAATAATAAAACAATCAATTATTTTGTTACAAATTAATGTAAAAATAAAAAAATAATTATAATTCAATTTTTTTAATATAAAAATTTAAATAACATTGAAGTCTAACTTTTGACAAAGAAAGAATATAATAAAAAAATTAAATTAAGAGGCGAAATTCATTTCATTATACATAACTATATTATTTGATGAATATTTTTTAATTTTTTTATTATTGTAATTAAGTTGTTTTTATTATACATATAAACAACAGGATTTTGGTTTTATATATATATATATACATCAAGTGTTAGATCATAAATTTTACTCTCAAAAAGTTTCAACATTATATTCATGAACATCAAATCCGTTATCTTCAAAATATCATGTGTCCAATCATTTCGTCTAAATGGATGGAATAAATCTAGTATTGTTTTCTTCTAAAGTCAATTCATTAGAAGACATTGTGGACATTTTTTTGGTACATTTAAGATCATGGTCATAGTTAAAAAAAACATGATTAAATCATTTTTTTCTACTGGCATTCCAATCTAGGAGCTTGTTTCGAATTTAAAATGGGAGAGAACCATGGCTTGAGACTTGGGAGCTTGAGGAACGAGAGTAAAATTGAAAGGAAATCTTAATATATATTTATACAAATCAAGTTAAGTCTTCAGCCAATGTTTCTCGCACAAACTTAAAAAAGGCTTAATGTATTTTTTTTTCTAATTTGTTATTGGAATTTTGGCAAGAGTATTAAATCCCTGAGGTAACAATAGCGATAAGTAGAGTCGTCTCTACAAGAACTTGTGCAATAATTAGGTTATTTAATAATAAATTTAATAGACTATGAATTTCAATGTGATTAAGTGATCAAAAGTAAAGTCTTAAAAAAAGTAACTATAAATAGAAATATCATAAGAAAATGGTTAAATTGTAATTTTAGAATTTTCTTAAGTCTTTTTTTTGAAAACTAAAGTAATCATTTGAAGTATAACTTGATTAAAAGAGATAAAAAAATTTCACAAAAACAAGTTTAAACGATGGAAACATATTTTAAAAAATAGAATATGTTTTTCAAACAAGATCAAATTCAAACACATCTTTTGATGTTGTTTGAAAACTTTTAGAACTTGAACTTCATTTATTAATCATAGGATTCGACAAATCCTAAGAGAATGTCTTGTGAGACAATTTCTGCGAAACGAATCTCAGACACAAAGTACTAAATGAAATCTTACATGTCATCTTTAATGTTGTATCAGATCATGACTTACTTATACTTCCGTCTGAAATATCAAACAAAAGATCATGAAGCATAATCTGATATCACATAAGACAAAACTTTTAACCTTTGTATTTATTTGCATCTAATCAAAATAATTAAGGGTCTTGATTCGTCTTAAAATATATTTTGACTTAACAATAACAAAAAGTAAAGATAATTGCATAAGAGTAAAGAGTTAAAAAGGAAGAAAGTTAGGAATAGGAAAAATTGTCAAGGGTAAACCTTGCGTACCTTGAGTTCCTATGAAGATGGAACTTAGTAATGGAAAGGGCCCATCAAGGGTGAATCTTGGGTTTGTCGAGCCTTGGACCAAGGACGTGTTTGCCCTGGGTTTTGTACTTCCATGGAGTTGTGTCGAGGCTTACCAAGGACGGGCCTTGGATTTTGTAAACCCTTATGGATCAGCAAGCGCGAAGGTTGGGTTTGATGAGTCTTGCGTGCAGTGCAAGTATTGTGCTCTTACATACACGCCTCTTACAAAGTGGCAGGTACTGGAGACACGGTGGTGTCTATCAGTGGGACTCACCAAAGGAGGACCTTGGGTTTCGCAAGCCCTTTGGAGGATTGACCAGGGAATTTTCCGACTTGGGTTTTGAGCACCGTACTCTTGCATACATTGCATACATATCACTCGCCATGGGTGGTATGCACTGAAGACGTGGTGATATGTTTCTGCATATATGTCACTTGCCGTGAGTGGCACACACTGGAGTCTTGGTAGGGTGCTTGTGGGCATATGTCACTCACCGTGGGTGACATGTACTGGAGTCACAGTGATGCGCTCTTACATGTATGTCACTCGCTGTGGGTGGCACATACTGGAGTCGCGATGAAAATATGCTCTTGCATGTATGCCACTCATCATGGGTGACACACACTGGATACTTAGTAGTATGCTCTTGCATATATGCCTCTTACGAAGTGGCGCGTACTGGAGACTTAATAACGTGTTGTTACGTGCATGTCACTCGTCGTAGGAGGCATGCACTAGAGGCTTAGTAGAATGCTCGTGCGCACATGTCGTGGGTGGAACATACTAGAGGCTTAACTAAATTCTCGTGCATATATGTCACTCATCGTGAGTGACATATACTGGAGTCGTGATGCTTAGAAGGAGGGCTTCCCAAGGACGGACCTTGGGTTTTAAGAGCCTTGTAGGTACGACTATGGATGTTCTTGTCTTGATAAGAGACATGTCAAAAGGAAGTGATGCAAAATTTTATTCAATGTATTTAATTAAGTACAAATCCCCTTCATTACCCCAGATGTGCCACGTTAAAAACCCTTCAAACCAAAACCCTTGATTTTTCTACTTTTGGGACATAAGACTTGATTAGGGAAAAGACTACAACATTAGGTTTAAAGTGTAGGTCAGCTAAAGTAGAACTTCAGGTGGGTGGCATTCAACGTTCGTGGAATTACTTTGCCATCTAGCTCTTGTAGGCAGTACGCTCCATTGTCATGGTTGGTTGTGACCCTAAAGGGACCTTCTCAGTTGGGGCTAAGCTTTCCCGCTCTAGGATCTTTTTTGGCTTCCTCTCGGACTCGCCATACGAGGTCACCAGGTTGAAAGGCTCATGATTGAACCTTTATATTGTATCTTTTGGTTGGCAACTTCTTCTCTAATCCTTGTCATTTCTTGGACTTTATCAATGATTTCAAGTTCCACCCTCATATTTTCTTCATTTTGTTGTTGCTGAAATAATAGTCTCCTTGTTGACTATTCCCCACCTTCTATGGGGATCATGGTGTCTGTGCCATATGTAAGTTGGTAATGAGTTTCGTTGGTGGTTGTTTAGGGTGTACAATGGTACGCCTAGAGTATGTTGTAGAGTTCTTCTTTCCATAGGCCTTTAGACTTGTCAAGTCTAGTACGCAGGGCCCTGAGAATGACTCGATTAGCTGCCTCTGCATGTCCGTTAGTCTAAGGATGTTCAACAGAGGTGACTAGGTGCTTGATCCCTATCCTTGTCAAGAAGTCTTCGTAAGTCTGAGCTTTGAATTGAGTGTCGTTGTCGGTGACGATAGCATATGGGAGGTCGTACTTGGAGATAAGGTATTTCTAGGTGAACTTTTCCACCTCGCTGGCCATAATTTCCTGAAGTGGTCTTGCTTCTATCCACTTGGTGAAGTAGTTAATAATGACAAGTAAGTATTTCACAGCTCCTAGGGCCTTTGGTAGCAGTCCCAGTATGTCCATTCCCACATGGCGAAAGGGCAAGCGCCACATGGCGAAAGACCAAGGGGAGCTTAGACTGTGAAGGTTGTTAGGAGAAGTGCATGGAACGTCTGCAAACTCTTGACATCTTCGGCATCTCTTGGTAAAGTTGAGGGTGTCTATCCTAAGTGTTGGCTAGTAGTGGCCCGCTCGCACCGCTTTAGTGGCCAAGGAGCGTCCTCTGGTATGGAGACCGCAAATCCATTCGTGAAGTGACTATTTAGGCACTTGAGTAAGAATGCTGTCAACCCTCTTTTGAATAGCTTGTCATCAAGGATGGCATAGTAATTGGCCTTACATTTGAGGTGTTGGGCTTCGTCCTCATTTGGCGATAGGACCCCCCAAATTAGGAAGTTCTTGTAGGAGATCATCTAGTTTGGTTACTTCTCTTCTCCTGCCATAATTTCCTCAGCATCTATGGTTGGAGTTTAAAGTGTCTCCTAGATGATTGTCTTGAGGTGCCAACACCTTCTTAATGCTAGCTAGCTTAGAGAGTAGGTCCACTCAAATGTTGCTTTCCCTGGGGATGTAATACATTTAGAAACACCCAAAATTGTTGATGAGAGACTTCGCTATGTGATAGTACTTGAGTAGTACTGTTTCCTTGGTCCGGTATATGTTGGCAACCTGTCCTTGGACAAGTTATGAGTCTATGTAGCTTCGTAGCCACTTGGCTTCAACTTTTCTTGCTAACTTTAGACCTGCAATGAGTGCTTCGTGGTTTGCCTGGTTGTTTGAGGCTCTGAAGTTGAGCTTGAGGGCTTGCTCTAGAGTGATATTGTCAAGGCCTTCGAGGATAGTCCCTACCCCGCTTCCTTTTACGTTGGACACACCGTCAACGAAAAGGATCCACCAGTCTAGGGTGGTTTGTCGTTTCCGACGAATTCTACCAAAAATTCAGTCATGAATTGCGTCTTCATGGGGTCGCGTGGTTCGTACTGGATGTCAAACTCTGAAAGTTCGATGGAGCAGGCCACCATCTTTCTTACGAGTTCAGGATTTCTCAAAAACCTGCTTGATGGGGTAGTTCGTCTTGACTAGCACTTGATGACTCGGGAAGTAAGGCTTGAGTCGTTGGGCCAAGGGAATGAGTGTTAGCGCAACCTTTTCAATCATTTTGTAGCGTTTCTCGGTGTCATGGAGCATATGACTGGAGAAGTAGATAGGGAGTTAGTTCTTCCCTTCCTCTTGTATAGGGGCTGAGCTGACAACTTCGTCAATTACTGAGAGATACAAGAGCAAGGGTGCTCTTGGCCTTGATCGACTCAAAGATGGTAGTGTGGTTATGGTCTTCTTGAAAGCTAGAAAGGCTTGTTCACAAGTCTCGTTCCATTAAAAAGGCTTAATTTTCTTGAGCAGTTTGTAAAATGGTTTCGCCTTTTCGGTGAGCTTTGGGAAGAACCTAGACAGGGATGCTAGCCTACCGTTGAGCTTCTGAACTTCTTGTATGTTGGTTGGGCTATGCATCTCCAGTATGACAGTGCATTTGTCGGGGTTAGCTTCAATCCCCTGGTGGGTGATCATAAAACCAAGGAACTTGTCGCCGCCTACTCCGAAAGTACACATTTTAGGGTTAAGGCGCATTCGTATTTTTGTAGTTCCCCGAAGACTTCTTCCTTGTCCGCCACATGTTGGGGTATGCTTTGAAACTTGAAAACTATGTCGTCCACATGTACCTCGACATTTCATATGATTTTTTGTTTGAAGACTCAGTCCATCAGTCGTTGGTATGTCGCGCCTATGTTTTTTAGGCCGAAAGGCATGACCCTTTAGTAAAATTTGGCATCTTCAATGATGAATATTTTTTTCTCCTCGCCTGGAAGATGCATTCTAATCTAGTTGTATCAGGAATAGGCTTCTAGAAAGCTTAGCACCTAGAACCCGAATGATCTATCGACTAGCCTGTCGATGCTGGATATAGGGTATGCATCTTTGGGGCATGCCCTGTTCAGTTCAATGTAGTCGATGCACATGCGCCATTTGTCGTTGGCCCTTTTGATCATGACGACATTGGCGAGCTAGGTACATAACCTAACCTCTCTGATGAAGTTTGCGTGGAGTAGCTTGTCAACTTTTTCTTTGACAGCTTTATGCCACTTTTCTCTCGTCTTCCTTTTCTTCTATGATACTTGTTTGGCCTGGGGCCAGATAGCAAGTTGGTGGAAGATTATGTCAAGGTGGATTCTCGACATTTCAGATGGTTGCGAGGCAAAGAGATCAATGTTTTTGCGTAGCATGTCAGCAAGGCACATGTATTCATGAGCGGAGAGGTCTCTATTAAGCCATGTGCACTACCCTAATTTAGGTCTAAGTTGCAACTGCGCAAGATCTTCAATGGGTTTCAGGCCTCTATTGAAGGTGTCATATCGCGGATCTATGTCAAATTCACCACCCAAGCTAGCTTGGTAGACAGTTAAGGCTCGAACATGAGACCCTTCATCCACTGTCATGACTTGTGTGCATTCAGCCACTATAGGGTGAGGCATGGCAGGCTCCTGAATGGGAGGATATGGTGCTACCTTCAGGCTCTCTGCATAGCACTGGCGTGCTTACTTTTGGTCAGCCTTAACTATTACAATCTCCCATGTCAGTGTAGGGAATTTCGTTGTCAAATGGGGCATGGAGGATATGGCTCCCAACTCCTTGAGTGTCTTTCTTCCTATTAAGGCAAAGTATGATGTGGTCGCGTCAACCAGTAGATATCTGATGGTGAAGCTCCTAGAGAGCTTGCCCTGACCGAAGGTGGTCATCAAGTCCACATAGCCTCGGGTTTCGACTCTCTCGCCTATAAAGTCGAGGAATGGACTTGCGTAAGGGTGGACAATGTCGAGTGAAACCTCGAGTCTCTGGAATGTTTTTCAATACAGGATGTTAGGGAAATTGTCCTGGTCGATGAGGACCCTAGACACCATGAAATTCACTATGATGATGGAGACAACCACCGGGATTGTCTTGGTTGATGAGATTGATGCCCCTGAAGTCCTTGTGCCGTAAAGGTGATAGGAGGGACACTTCGCTATAGGAGGTGTCGACAAAATTAATGTTGATGTCCCAGATAGTGTGTAGGTGCTGCTTTCGGGACTGGTTGGACTATCCTTCATAGGAAAAGCCTCTAGCGATGGTGTTGATTACACCTCTGATGTGCTGGCGGATTCCTATTCTGGTGAAGGTGGTCGCTCGTGCCGCTGTGGTTGTTGTCTCTGTCTACCTCGGTCTTCCACTCTTCTCCTGTCTACTTCTTGGTTCTTGTGTTGCTCCTCTTGATGTCCTTTAGGCCTTGCTCCTGCCTGGTAGTGGTCTGGTCTCTTAACAAACTGGGCTAAGTATCCAGCCTGTATAAGTTCTTCGATCTTGCCGTTCAAGGCCCAACAATCTTTGGTGTTGTGTTCAATACTGCGGTGAAACTTGCAGTACTTGGTTGCGTCTGACCCTGGCCTCAGAGATTTCATTTGGGGTAGCCGGACAGGTACCTCCAGGTCGAAGGCTTCCTCAAGAATCGTGGTACGATTGGCCGTCAAGGGTATGTAACGCTCATACCGGGCCTTTTGGAGAGAGGTTGGCACTTGTCTAGCTTGTGCCTCTTATCTGACTTGTGCAAGTAGGTCTTGGTGTTTGCTTTGCACCTTTCACACTTTTGTTTGACTTGGTAGACTTCATTCCAGAATTTGGACATTTCTTCTATCTGGATGTAACCCTTGGCTCGTTCGTGCGGCTCATCCATGCTACCAGGTAGTTTTTTGCACAAACTATCTACGAACTTGCTAGGGTGTAGTGCGAGAAGCATGGAATGCAACTTTATCTCAGGGTTGAGATTTCGGATCTGGACGACTGTGCGCCCAAATTTGCCAATGAACTTTCTGAGGGATTCATCGTCTGCTTGTCGTAGATTGGCCAAGGCAGCCAAGGTCATGCAATGAGACCTACTGGTGGCGTACTGCACACTGAATCGTTCGATGAGGGTGTCGAAGCTATCTATGGATCTTGGTGGGAGTCCACCATACCATGTCAATGTTGCTCCCTCGAGGGATATAGGGAAGACACGACATAGAATTGTGTCGTCATTGGTGTAAAGGTTTGTCTATGTTAGGAAGGCGTCCAAATGCTCGTCTGGATCTGTTGTCTCATCATACCGCTCGAGGTTAAGTGATTTCCACCCCAAGGGTATGTCTACCTCCATAACGCGGTCGATAAAAGGATGTCAATGGACAGTCTGTGTTGTTGGACGATGCATGAGAGAGACTCGGATCGTCTGCAGTGTTGCTTGAGCGTCGGGGGTGTGATTCCCCTATAAGACTTTTTATGTTATGTTCACTTAACCAAGTCGTGTGTGCCTCGTTTAAACGAGTTTATTAGAAATGCCTAATGCTATGAACCCACTTGTAGTATAAAAAGGTGGCCTAAAACACAAAGCAACGGTTCCAAAGTTTATGAATTCCAAGGCACAAAGGTAAGAGAGAGTTGTGTGGTGGTTTCCATGCTTAGAGATTCATCCCTAATTGTCTGTTTATCAATTTTTCTTTTCCCATGGTTATGAGTAGCTAAATCCTTTGTTTGTTGGGATTTAATGTAATTGGATACTGCTCACATGTAATTATTGTATTTTCCTTATTCAATAAAGTACTATTATTGTTTCTCTTCTATATTTATTATTTTTTCTTGGTCTGATCATCTTATTGCATGATTCTCTCTATTCAATTGCTTTGCAAAATTAAATTGGATTGAGAACAAAAGAGATCAACCAATGAACTTTATGCCTAGGGATAGGGTAACGATTATTGGTTATCATTTAAAACCCTAGTTCATATTGTTGGTCAATTGATTATATTACTCAAGGGATTGATAGTGCAATCAAGACACTTTGGTTTTCTCACTTAAAAGATTAAGGTTAGCAAAAATTGCAGGTTAATGAAAATATAAGCAAAAATTGCAGGAATAATTTGTAATGCATGTTACGTTAACCCAATGAAGTTAATCTCCAATGATTTCATCCATTGATACAAACCAAGTTTTCTGGGCACACTAAGCTTTTGAAAAAAATCAACAATCAACTTTATTCCTTTTTAACTCTTTACTCTTATGCAATTGTCTTTACTTTTTGTTATTGTTAAGTCAAAAGATATTTTAAGATGAATCAAGACCCTTAATTATTTTTATTAGATACAAATAAATACAACGGTTAAAAGTTTTGTCTTATGTGATATCAGATTATGCTTCATGATCTTCTGTTTGATATTTCAGACAGAAATATGAATAAGTCATGATCTGATACAATATTAAAGATGACATTTAAGACTTCATTTAGTACTTTGTGTCTGAGGTTCATTTGGCAGAAATTGTCTCACAAGACATTCTTTCAGGATTTGTCGAATCCTATGAAGAATAAATGAAGTTTAAGTTCTAAAAGTTTCCAAACAACATCAAAAGATGTGTTTTACTGTGATAGATCTACTTTGACTAAAAGGAACTGATTTTTTGTTATAGTGATCAACACGAAAGCCAATCATAGTGGTTTTCCTGCATGAAGCAGGATATGCGTTTAATGCAAGCATTAAATGATCTAATAACCACAAGCTTCAGATGCAAGCTCAAAGGAAAATTATAATCGTTTAGAAACAACAAACACTTGAAAATGAAAACCTATAAATACTAGATGCTTTGAAGAAATGAGTAACGAACCTACACGCTATCATTCAAATTCTTTATGTAGAAAACTCTTTGTATATTCTTATAAAGTTTGAAAAGCTCTCAAAACATCTTGAATACTCTAAGACAAAAAACTAAATGCTTAGATTTCACATTTGTTTGTAAGATGATTAAGATTTAATCAGTTAGCAAATCAAACAACATATCTTCTTATTTGTATAGAACCAACAGTGGCATGGTAGGACAAAGAATATTCGGTTGTTAAAGCTTGGCGATAAACTTTGTTGTGAGAGCTAAAAGTAACAGTGACAAATACTTGTAACTTATTGCTAACCAAAAACTGAACTTCGTCTGAATGGTAGACACAAACCAATATAAATATGTGTCTTACTTTCTTTTTAGTTATCTTTTGTCTTAAACTGACATAGTGTTTGAATTTGATCATGTTTGAAAAACATATTCTATTTTTTAAAATATGTTTCCATCGTTTAAACTTGTTTTTGCGCAAATTTGTTATCTCTTTTTATTAAGTTATACTTCAAATGATAACTTTAGTTTTCACGAAAAAAGACTTAAGAAAATTCTAAAATTACAATTTAACCCCTTATGATATTTCTATTTGTAGTTACTTTTTTTAAGACTTTACTTTTGATCACTTAATCACATTGAAATTCATAGTCTATTAAATTTATTATTAAATAACCTAATTATTGCACAAGTTTTTGTGGAGACGACTCTATTTATCGCTATTGCTACCTGAGGGATTTAATACTCTTGCCAAAATTCCAATAACAAATTGGAAAAAAAATACATAAAGCCTTCGTTAAGTTTGGGCGAGAAACATTGGCTGAAGACTCAACTTGATTTGTATAAATATATATTAAGATTTCCTTTCAATTTTACTCTCATTCCTCAAGCTCTCAAGTCATGGTTCCCTCCCATTTTAAATTCGAAACAAGCTCCTAGATTGGAATGCCAGCAGAAAAAAATGATTTAATCATGCTTTTTTTAACTATGACCATGATCTCAAATGTACCAAACAAATGTCCACAATGTCTTCTAATGAATTGACTTTAGAAGAAAACAATACTAGATTTTGTCCATCCATTTAGACGAAATGATTAGACACATGATATTTTGAAGATAAAGGATTTGGTGTTCATGATATTTTGAAGACAAATGTTCATGAATATTTTTTATCTAAAACTTTATATATATATAACCAAAATCCTGCTGTTTATATGTATAATAAAAACAACTTAACTACAATTATAAAAAATTAAAAATATTCATCAAATAATATAGTTATGTATAATGAAATGAATTTCTCCTCTTAATTTAATTTTTTTAACGTTTTTTAACTTTACCAAAATATTCTTTCTTTGTCAAAAGTTAGACTTCAATGTTATTTAAATTTTTATATTTAAAATATTAAATTATTAATTATTTTTTATTTTTACGTTAATTTGTAACATAAAATAATTGATTGTTTTTATTATTTAACTAAGGATCAGTTTGTTTAAACTTTAAAAAAATTGTGAAATAAGTGTTTTTTTAAGAAACATATAAAGTTAACTTCTCAAAAAGAAGTAGAAAATTAATATTTTTTAAACCAAAAGCAGTTTCAAACATATCAAAATATAAAAAAATCTGTTTATTTTATCTAAAAAATATTTTTTAATAAATAGGTTTGAATAAATGGACCCTAATTCAAACACTATCAATGTTGCTTCTGAATTAGACGTTTTACAAATTTACGTGCATCCTGAATGTCATTCAAACCATAATTGTTTTCATCACAATATGTTAAACTAAACAAAAAATTTCCAAGAATCCTCACAAAACAAAATCATACCAATTACCAAAATCAAATTGGAAATGGGTCGAAAGCTCCTTTGACCATTTTCTCAAGAGGCCCAAGCAGAGGGTGTGACAAATGATCCCACTCGTACCAATCCCAACCATCACACTTGGTAGGTTCAAGATTTTGTGGAACTTGTTCTTTAACTACATCCACATCCACCATTGCCCTCATGAAAATGGTCACATAGTGACACTTTTTTGGCTGCTCTAACATAGTTTGTTACTGTCAAAATCTGAGTTTCCTATGTCCAACTATGTTTCCTCTTTCACTTCTCTTGCAGCGCATTCCTCAAAACTCTCCTGAAAAATTAAAATGCCCCCAAATTAGTTAGATAAAATAAATTTAATTAACAATTTGTTATATTTATACTATCATTTAAGAGTTTAATATCTATGTAATAATAGAATAAATCAAACTTACCATACCTGATGAATTGTGATTAGATGATTCTATAAAATATATTACACTATCTATGCATAATTCTTTTCTCATCATTTAATTATTAAACAAAGTACTATATTTTTTTAGTTATCTACAATAACAGTAATGGAGTTTAAACATAAAACATCATACAAACTTAGTAACTTTCCTTTCACCCAGCTAACCTTGGTGGGTTTTAATTATAAATGATAATTTTTAATTTTATTTTATAAAAATTACTTTAAAAATAATGCTTAGAGTAACTTTAATTAAAAAGTATTAGGAACATAATCATCTAATTCTAACACATTTTTTATTTAAAATTTATTAAAAATTTAAAAAGTAAAACTCTTTTAAAAAAATAGTTCATAATAAAGATTATGTTTAAAAGAATATTTAAAAAAATATATTACTAACATGTTTTATTTAATTAATAATACAATTTTGTTTTACTAATAATAAAGCATCAAAATTAAACTAAACACAAATAAAATTTGCACTTAAAAAAAATAAGCTGCACTAACTAAGGTCAGTTTAATAATAATAAAAATTCATAATTTATATAAAATTCTAATTTATTTTTACGCCCATATTAAGTTCAAATAATAATAATAATAATATAAAAACAAAACTAAGCATTACTCGATTATTTCGTTTTCAAAATGTTTGACGAAAAAAAAAACATAATATGAGAGAGAGTAAGGGAGTGACCGAATTCGAGGTGGCCGCCTAGAAAGGTGAAGGTGGCGTTGCCGACAGCGGAGCGGCAACGACCGAGGAGGATCAATCTGCCCTTCAAGAGGAAGACGACAACCACCACCCGCAGCTCCGACTCGCCACTGTTGTTGTTTTTGTTCTCTATTTCTTTTAGGCTCTTGTTTCACCTCATTGTTACTATGTTGCTAGTCAACACTCAACTTCTGCAGTGTTGAATTATCCAATAAGTGAATGACATGTGGTCTAGTGGTTGTTTTTCTACGAACATGTGTAAACAAATTATTTGTTAGATCAAAATTAATTGTTACAAAATTTATTATCTAAATTTTCATGCGCATTAAATATTAAAAATTTTAGTGTTACATATAGTGACATTAATTATTTTATAATATAATTGATTTATTAGTTTAGTTGGTTAGAGTGTTGTGCTAATAACACAAAACTCGAAGGTTTGATTCTTGTTTGGGTCATTAATTTTAAATTAATTTGTAAAACATTTTTGAAAAAAAAATAAAAAAAAAATTATTTGAACCACTTATGGATTGGACAATCCTTAAGCTTCAACACTCGTTTGATGGGTGCACCATCTCTTATGCTGGGTGCGTGTAACAAAGCCCCATTATGGAATGGACATCCATCAACTACCATAGAATGGACTTAATTTAGTTTATTGGGACCGATAATAATAGTCGTTTACAACACTTGTCATAAACTTGTAAAAATAAATGTAATAAATTTTGTAGGGAGATAATTACATTATTTTAAAAATTAATATATAAGTATATTTTCCTTCAATTATACATTGTCGTATATGATAAAATTGTTGATTTTAATAATAATTATTTTAAAATCATATTGATAATATTTTTTATTAATCAATAATGTTAATACAAATATATATTTACTTAACTTACATTTAAAAGATTTTTTAAATGACCTATAGTTTTACCTTTTAACCAAATAAGTTTTTTTTATAAAATTTTATGCATAAGGTTAACTTTTTTTATATAAAAAAAAAAGTTTGGCTTAACCTAGGCTCTATATAGGATAGGCCATAGGCTTGTATGGAGCAGTTTGATGTATTCTTTTTGCTACAAACTAGATCTTGATAAAAAAAAATGTATATATTTAAAATTCAATAGTACCATCCATAAAAAAATTCAGTAGTACCTTAAACAATATTATTTTCTATAAAAGAATTGTCGTTCTTGTGAAACCAGAAACAAAACACTCAGAATTCTTGTGAAACCAAAAAACAAAAAACTTAGATGAGTAGATACCCTTTTTTTAGTCTTGATGGAACTGGATATAATAATTGATTTGAAGGACTTCATTTAACCCCATTTTAAATAATATAAGAAAAAATAAAAAATCTTAGTCAATTCAATTGAAAAATCTGCACCAGTCCTCGATTTGGCCGATTGCACCAAATTGGCTCTTAGCAAAGTTAATTCTGAGACCAGATACCATTTTAAATCTTTTGAGAATAGCCTTAATAACTGTGACATTATCCATAGATTGTTCCCCAAAGAAGATAGTATCATCAGCAAATTGTAGTATGTTGACTGGGATCTTTTTCTTTCCCACCATAAAACTGTGGTAGCAGTTTTTGGAAACAGCTGCCCTCATCATGCCTGTCAAGCCTTCAGCAACTAGGTCAAACAAAAAGGGAGCCAATGGATCCCCTTGTCTCAAGCCTCTTTGAGGTTTAAATTCAGAAGTAGGACTTCCATTCACTAGTATAGATATTGATGTTGATGAAAGACACCCCTTAATCCAGCCAATCCACTTTTCATGAAACCCCATTCTTCTCATCATGTAAAAGAGGAAATGCCAAGACACAGAGTCATATGCTTTTTCAAAATCAACTTTGAACACCAAACAAGGTCTTTTAGATCTCCAAACCTCCTCAACAATCTCATTAGCAATTAAAACTCCATGAAGCAACTGTCTGCCTTTAACAAAAACTGATTGCCTTTCATCTATGAGATGATTCATAACCTTGCTAAGCCTATTTGATAGTACTTTGGCAATAATTTTGTAGACACAGCCTATTAGAGATATTGGTCTGAAATCACTAATAAGTTGAGGGTCCTTGATCTTGGGGATAAGAGCAATGAATGATGAGTTGAGACCCTTGGGGAAGACTGCATTCACATAAAATTCTGAGAAGAACCTAAGGAACTCAGGTTTCAGCTCCTTCCAGAAGTGCTTAATGAAGCTAAAATTAAGCCCATCAGGCCCTGGGCTTTTTTCACTGCCACAAGCCCACACTGCACTAGATATCTCCTCCTCTTTGAAGGGTTCCACCAACATCTCACTTTGGATTGAACGCAAGACATTAAAAGAGACCCCATCTAAGTTGGGTCTGTGCAGGTAAGGTTCAACAAATCTGCCTTTAAAATGCTGAAGAACTGCATCCTTAATGGCAGAAGGGTTTTCTACCCAACTACCATTAATTTGCATCCCCCTCAAGGCATTCCTCCTTCTGCTAGAATTAATGATTTTGTGGAAGTAGGAAGTGTTGCTATCTCCCTCTTTGATCCACTTACATCTAGACTTCTGTCGCAATATTGATTCATGAAGAATAGATTGCTCCCAAAGGTCAGATTGGGCTTTCTTGAGCTCTTGAACTTGCTGATCAGTAGGTTGAGCTGTGAGGGAATTCTCCAAGTCATTCAGCTTATGCTGGATTAGCTTTACCTTGTTGCCCAAGTCTCCACAATTTTCTTTGCTCCAGGTTTTTAACCTTTGCTTAATTTTCTGAAGTTTGCATTTCAAGGCATATCCCCCCCATCCCATAGGCTGATTAGCAAACCAGCAGTCCCTCACCACCTTATTGAAGTCCTTATTGTGCAACCAAGCATCAAAAACCCTAAAAGGCTTAAGGCCCCAATCAATATTTTTAGAATTCAAAATGATAGGGCAATGATCTGAGTAGTTCCTTTCAAGGTTGTGTTGGGAACTATCAGGCCACTTGGATACCCAATCATCAAAGACCAGCACTCTGTCTAACTTGCTCTTACAAGAACCATTAGGCCTAACCCAAGTAAAGGGCTTGCCCAAGCAAGGAATATCATCTACCTCCATTTCAGCGAGCCACTCATTAAATTCAGCTATAAGATTAATGTCTGCATTACAAAGAGTGCTTCCCATTCTTTCAGCTGGGTGTTTAATGCAGTTGAAGTCCCCTACAAGGCACCAGCACTGAACCTGGGACTGATTCTTCATTAAATATAGCCTCTGCCATAACTGTCTTTTGCTTTCTAGCTCACAAGAAGCATAGATATTAGCCACCACTACCCTCTGACTTTCTACCAGCCATACCCCCTCCAACATGATGAAACCCCTTTCAGCTATTTTAATATCAACCTGGAAGTTATTGTTATTCCTGACACAGAAAAGCCCCCCAGCTGTATTGACCGCAGGAAACCATTTCCAATCAAAGTCTGACTGACCCCACAGAGCCTGACAAAGTGCCTTGTCAATGGAATCCCTCTTTGTTTCTTGCAAACAAAGAAGATCTATCTTATGCTTCCCAACCAAATTCCTGATAGAGGCCCACCAAATTCCTGACCCAACCCTCTAATGTTATAGGATAGGATATTCATTTATGAGGTTTCCTATTCCCCAACTCCTTAGCTTCATTTCTGTCTCTACACTCCATAGAAGCATAACTGTGAAGGAAATGTAGGTTATCTGTAACTGTCTCCATGCCTAAGTTTTCTCCGAGATGCCATAATTGTTGAGCCTCTTGCAACACCTTATCACTGCACTCAATTATGCTTTTTAACCTCCTTTTTGAGTCCACGTAACTCTGATTTTTGACCTTATCCTGATTGGCAAGTTGATCTGCTAGAGCCTGGATGCCATCTTGAAGTTGAGGATGCTTTTCCTCAATCTGTGAGAGTCGGGCCTTAAAGAGAGAGTTTTGTTGTCGAAAGTAAACTTTAGAATACTTGTCTGGAGTCTCTTTTATGGATTGGATTACAGGTAGGGATTCCTCCTTATGGCACCCGTCAGTTTTCAAAATTGGGCCTAAATCATTACTTAGCCCACCCTCTTTTTGATTCTGCACAGCTTGCACCCCCAAAAGCTCAACTGGGTGGATGTCTTCTTTATTACACCCTCCTTGAGTCGAAATTGGGCCCTTAATGCAACCTGGCCCAATTCCTTGTTGAATCTGCCCCGATAAAGAAGGAGAGAGAGACTGCGTGACATGTCCCTCTTCTTCCCCGATAAAGGTCTGGTCAGCAGCTACTTTCGCTCCACCATTCAAATACTTTCCCTCTATGTGATTCCTGTGCCTTCGATCATCCTGTAGGGTATTATAGCAGGTTACCTCTTTGGTGTTAGCAGCTTCCTCTTCTGTTCCTGCGAAGCTGTCCCCTAGGTTGAGCTTACCAAAGCTAGAGCCCAGCATACCTTCTACAGTGCCTTTTGACTTTTCTTTGGGTGTAACGTCTGCCTGGATATTACCCAGGGGTCTAAGATCACAACAGCGCACATCGGTCCCTCCTTCTGCCCGTTGGGTACGAGACGGAGACAATTTCTGGTTGGGCAGCTCCGGCGAGAAGGAGAAATTGGTATTAGTGTCGTCAAGAACATCACCAACCTCCCCTTCGTCGTCCGATGTTATCATCTCCGACCACCCATCGGACGGCGAGCTTCCTTTCCGGTTCGACCCACCTTCGAACCCTGTCTCTTCCACAATCCATACCCGATACTCAAGCTCCCCCACACGGATGATGACCTCCGACCTTATCAACGGCGGAAGCGGTGTCCGCACCAATACTCGAGCCCGGTCCAATCGTCGGCGGTCCTCTGTGTCATCGTCTGACTCGATGACATCCCCAATAGCAGCTACAGCCCTCCTGATATTTTTCATTTCCCACACCTGTATCAGAAATCCCCACAGCTGGAGCCAAACAACCCTGTTATTGGGTCTACATTTCGGCGTCCACTTCTCCAGTGAGTAAAAGAGAGAATCATCGCTTTCCGTCTCTGATTGAATGAGGAGTTGAGCTTTGTCATCGGACATCCCAGGGAGAAGAACCATGTCGTCTCCGAGGAACTTAGTGCGGACGTTATATCCTAACTCCCAAGTGATACGATCCTCTAAGGTTTCCACCTCCATCACCTTCTTTAGCATGCCCACCCAGGTTTCGTTACACCAATATTCCCCGCCTTCATCTGGGTTGATCAGAATAGTTGGTGTTTGTGCCTCGTCTGTCCTTTTGTCTCCTTGGCACCCCCCTTTAGTCACCACGTCCACATATGATCTCCGAAGAGCACCAGTAGTTATCCCGCAGGGCTTACTTGCTTCGTCGGTGTACTTCCTCCTAATGGGGTTCTTTTTCTACAACTCTGTATTCCGAACTGGTCTGTCGAACCTAGGAAGGTTGACAAATAGTTTACAATCGTTGATGAAGATGTTGTCCAGTCTCACCTCCAATCCTTTTGCATCCGAGACTCCCTTGAACCGCATGAACCCGTATCTCCTGCCATCCTTGTTGAGCCTTTTAGCGATGTATACTTCACGTACGTCACCCCAGTTTTTGAAGTGCCTCCATAGCAACTCTGCATTAGCTTCGTCGGGGAAATGGGTGAAATAAAAGGAGGTAATGTCGGCATTGTTCCTCCAGTTAAGGCGATAGTGTTTGTTGTTGTCCCCTATCTCCAGATTCTGTGATTGTCTTCCCGCTAAAGAGGATTTCTGCATAACCTTCATTGATCTTCTGCTTACCACCTTAGTCCAGTTTTCTTCCTCAGCGTAGTCATTGTCCCTTCCGAAAATGTTGACTGGTCGCCCTCCATATGGTTCTTCCCTTCAATCCATACTCCTCCATCTCCTTGAATGGGAACCGTTTGGAGTTCTTCTGTTTGTGCTAGTCCTCGCCGTGTTTCGATACTGCTTCACACTCGTCCTCGCCGTGTCTGTTTCGCTCCATCTCTCATTTCTTCTGTCTCTGTCTGTCACTCTCCTTCTCTCGCGCCCTCTCTCTCTCTCTCTCTCTCTCTCCCTCTCTCTCTCTCTCTTTCTCTCTCATCTTTTTTTGTGAAGTGGTCTTGTAGGTGTGTAGTATGATAGATGCATTCTGGTTGAACAACTCTTGAGCAAGAAAATCAACCACTCCTTGGAAGCTCTGTTTACGTATCAAGGAGGAATGTTGAAGTGCTAATACACAGTTTCAGTCGCATGTTCTGTTCTAGATATTTTGATAAGGGGTATGAGCTTAATTGAAATTAGGAAAAAGATATGTATGATTAATTGAACCAGTTGATGTTTGTAATATTTGCTGATATAGGCAGTTACAGAAGGAGTTTCAGTCCTTATTTTGGGTAAATTTGTATCAAAGTTTGAATTGACTTTTAGCTGGCTTTGAACTTCCTCAAAGTGTAGTGTACTAGCCTTGGTTTACACCATAAACTAAGTTCATAGATCTAGAGTTTAACTTTAAACCTAAAAAGAACAAAAAGCAAGTTATAGGTAATGTAACCAGTCAAAGTTGTAGACTAAAGTTATGCAAAATAAACTCTCAAACTTCAATCAATAATATTGAAAAATGAAAAGAAGCTCAAAATAATTTAAATATCAACTTCTTTCCTTTTCTTAAAATGAAAAGTTTTACCATCCTACTGGATATAGAGCTTGTAAAGCTTTGCTATGTATAACAATCTCACCTCTATACTGGGAGGAACCAGTGGTCTCTTCCCTTTCAACTCTCTAGTTAAGAAGTCCAGTTTCTTTTCTTCATCCCATTCACTGTACGTGCCCATATCCAAATACCTTGTAATTACATCAATGGTTTCAGCATGTCTGCTTGATTCCTGTCACACTGCTAGTTTCAGGCCACAACTGATTATCCAAACAATAATGAACAAAAAACTTTGAAACATACCTGACGCAAGTCAAGCTTCATTAACACCATGCCAAAAGTAGCAACTCTTCGAATCAGATCAGCTAGTCGACCATCAGCTAGCACCCCAGATCCACATAATTGCTGGAGAAATGTAGAGCTAAATGATAATTCTGCACAATATTAGAGGGTAAAAGGGTAGAAAAGAAAGAATACCAAAGATTCATAACAAAGGAGAAGAGGTTCCAAAAGCTGATATTTTGTTTCATAATAATCCATAGGATCATGTTTAGATGGACCATGTCGATAAGAATCTCCAACCGTCTACGAGTTCTCAGAAGCTAAACACATGGAACGAAAGATAATATTACCGGTTATTAAGACAATATATAAAATCTGCATATTCAATAAAAATGTAGATGTGATTTAGTTTTAATGGCACCCCAGGATACAAATCCTCCACAGACAATATTCAAATCAAAACTAGGAAAATATATTTTTCATACTATGCATATCCTAACGTATATATGGTTCTATCTATATAATCATCTTCACTGTGAAAGCCGTGGAACAAAGCAAATAGGATTGATCTCAAGATTAGTACATTTAACAGTCTTTGACCAAAAAGCAATATGATTTCATCATATCCAGGAACGTTCCTAATAATGCATATAAATTAATGATCCATGTGTCTGCTATCTGTCATTCTACACAAAGACATTTTGCAATTGAATTTCAAATCCGTAGTGCCAAGGCTCAAGTTCAAAAGTCCTTCACTCTTTATCTACAAATAATACAGAAAATATCAATATATGCTGAAATCAATCTCGTAGAGCTTTATTTGCCACAACGTTTTCTACAATAATATCAATCCTTAGTGGTTCTGCTGACTTAATTTCATAACCACGTCTTTCTCCCTAAAGGAAAAATCAAGCCAACAACATAAATAAAGATAAGATAAAAAAAAATATGGTTTTAGATTGTCCATTTACGGGAAAATATTTTGGACTCCCAATATTTCCAAATTATTTGCCGTGGAACTTCACTTCTAAACCAAAATGTAGTTTCTACCAACCCAAACAAACAAACAAAAAGTTATGCAATATCATTTATTTCATTTGCAAACTACAGTCTACACGGGCACATTTAGTACATGCCTGCCAGGTTATAAAGCTAAAAACTCCTAAGACATAAGCAGCATAGTTTTGTACAAAATAAAACAGCAGAAACTGAATACATGTGTCCATGCAACCAATTTTGAAGCATTGTTGAAGTAAACCAGAAGTAATACCTTAACTTTTATATATTCAAGGACAACTCTATAAGGAGCAATTCCAGGAACCTGAGTTTGGCTCCAAAAGCCTCTGAAAACTGGTCCTTCCTATTTGGGATTCTGCAAACAGTTTCCTCTGAGCAACAAGTTGACTAGAGTTGAAAGAAGGAGAGTATGTCATTGAAACTAATGAAGAACTGGAATTTGGTAAAATTGGTATTGACAAACGGGCATTTTATTGTCAATCTCATATCATTCAATTGGAAAAGATTTGACAAAGTGGATTGGAGGTAAAAGTTGACAGGTTGATGTCTATGGAAAATTAGGAAATCTACTGAATTGATCTACCTTGTGATTGGGTTGTCTACTGAAAATTAGGCCATGTGTCTGGGATACTCAGATCCACCCTCTTCTACATGAAATGTAACATTCAAACCAGAACTTCATACTAATAGATAATGCATAAAAGAAGACCAAAGAGGGATTAAATGAATGACCAAAGCCTCAAGGATAAATAGATAGAGCATAATATCATCATTCAAAATATTACACGGTAATATTAAGGGTTTCAAAAGGACCATCAAATTCACATGATAATCTAACACAATAAAGAAAAAAAATAAAAAACTATACTATCTTTAAGTGGTTCAATTTGCCTGTGCACATGAACTAGTGTTACTTCTTGACAAACAGTATCCAGAGGTCACATGATATAAAACAAAGATGACTGCTATGCCCATTAGCATTTGGAAGATATCAACAAACACAAAACTAAACAGACAAACCTTTTAGAATTTCATGTGCCAGTTCTGACAACTTATCACTGCACTGGTTCATGGATAGCTCAAATCTTAGGCCATCCACTTCCCGAATGTAGAGGTCAATCGCCATCCATCTTGACAGAAGTGAAACATCTTTTGTGACCTGAAGAACAAAACGAAAACCAATTACACAATCAGATTTGAATAACAGGGTCAAATCAAACGCAAATATTCTTCAAGAAAATCCCACTCCTAGGTAAGAAAAAAAATTTCTTGTAATTTATTCGTAATGTTTGAATTACACGCTACAAACTTTAGTAATTGAAACAGCAAAGCACATCCTTCAACTGTAGTAACATCAACACCGACCACAATCAAGCTTTATCCCACACCTGATGGAGTCAAACACGGATCAGTTAATATCAGAAACCAATTTTTCTTTAAAAGCCATTTTTCTGTCCATATCTAAAGAACAATAACAACAATAGTGATGTTAGCTACATGGATCACACAATGTTACTGGGTTCAGTTAAAAACCAAATTCTCAGGCTATTCATGTCTAAATACATTCAATGTAATTTTACATTGGCTATCAACTGCCCAAAATTACCCACCTCTTTTATCCTAGCCTGAGACAATATAAAATTTGACTAAAAAGTACAATATTGGAAAAGTTCCAAGAATATTATTCAAACAAATATTTTGCATGTTAAAAGCTCATTTATTTTTGTCTGCAGTTTTCCCAGTTCAATCATCATTAAACTTGCACTTTCCAAAATGACAGGCAGTAATACTGGACATCTTCAGGTTGTCAATAATATAATGATATTACAGATTCAACTATGCTTCCACTACTAGAAAACTTCTCACGTGTTGAAAAAGAATCATGTAGTTATTTGAGAAAATGAAATCACATAGTAAAAGTACAGGCAGCATGAATGGATATTTGAAGATGCTACCTTTGCTGTCACATTTGGGTTTCCGTCTCTATCACCTCCCATCCAAGATCCAAATTTTATTGGAGTGCAAGTCAATGGAAGTGGTTTTCCTGTGTGCTGCAAGGAAAGATAAATTGCACTGAAAATCTTAAAGAGAAAGAATGTACAAGTTAATTGACATAAATTAAAGATGACAAACCTTCTTTAAAGCGCTGCTAACTCGACGTAAATAATGAGGAACAGCTTTTCAGAGTGACTCCTCCACAATATTCAATACTGGGAGAATTGAAAAATAAATAAACCAAGGGATTCTTCCACTTCTTTTTCTTTTAACAGTGAATCAAATCATGCAAGAGATGACATATTGTTAGATCTCAATATAGACCAGTTATCTGGAGGGTCTATTCTAGAAGGAAGAAATCGAATTAGTTATTAGTTTAATCTTTAGGGCCATCTATCTTTATTATTCTATCTTTATCTTTATTATTCTTTATCTTTATTATTCTATCATCTAATCTTTATTATTCTATCTTTATCTTTATTATTCTATCTTTATCAATTAGTTGGATTAGGATATTATAAATAAGAGTATTCTCATTAGAGGAGGGGGTAGAGAAGAATTAGAAATTGTAAAGGGTTTTCCCTTGGAAGAAGGTTTCCTTCTTGAATAAATTCAGTTTGCTCCCAGTATTTTCCGTATATTCTTCTATTTTCTGTTTCTCTTGTTTTCTCTGCTGTTAGGGATATTCAATACCCTAACACATATAAATTGTCAAGGATTCTCTCTTAAAAGATTGATTTATTATGTGTTCATGTAGGTGCCTTTGGGGATAACAAGGACAAAACTCTTGAACACTTGGTCAAAATGGCCATAGACCATTCTTAGGAACAACTAAAAAGCCTAAAGCTAAGAGGTAAAGTATATCTAACATATAATACTCAACCAGCTTACCTGCCCTAGCTTCATCAACTGGAGTGGGTTTTGAACGCCTAAGTTCATCTGTCTGCCATATTGAAGTTTTCTCTCCCACCTAAAAAAGCCAATATGATTGATGAGAATAGAAATAAAGTGTTAGAAAAAGGAAATCCACTATCCATTCACATTTAAAGATAAGCTACCACACTGAAAAACTAGTGGATTTTTTACTTTTGGGGTACAAACACCGGTGGTTAAGTAGAATGGAAATAGTTCAAGAATGGTACCAGATCTTCAATCCACATATCTCGATCTTCAGGGCTAAGATCAGGTCAATCATTATAATCCAAAAGATGCTGCTTGAAGGTGAAAAAGTAGTTAGAGACAACACACTTCCATAATATTTGAGAGATGATATCATAAAGTTAAAGGCTCAAGCTTCCAGTAATTTAATATATTCAGAAAAGAGAACAACTCACAGCAATTTTAAGGTGTTTATATTGCAAGGTACGATGGTTAATTTGAGTGGGATGAGCAGTGAGAACAATTTCAACCTCCTGTGGCAACATAAATGAAATTAGATTTTGAATGACAATAGCAATTGGAACCAGATTCTGTTAAAATCCCTGGCAATACACACATAATGTTTCACTAAATTAATAACAAGATAATTGTCAAGAAAGAAAATAATTACATGCTTTAATCTCAGCTTGCAGAGTGCATAGACAACGAAAGATCATATACTTATTTTCATCTATACGTCTCAGACTATGCAGATTAACCAGAAATGAGGAACAAAACCACAGACCTGCTTGAACACTGTCTTATAAAAACAGGTTGTTAAAGATATCATCACAAGATTTTGCAGCAAGAACCATATTTCCTCCTTTACGAACCCTGCAAAATTCCTCCTTTACGAACCCTGCAAAAACATAACTTGTTCAAGACTATCATACTGGGGTAATCTTAGATTAAAGAAGTATAGTATTCCCTCAATGTTGTTATTAGTCAAAGGTTCGGCTTATTTTGGAGAGATTGCGGCTTAATTTTGCACAGAGCTCAGCCAAATAAAGACAAGACAAATTATCAACTAATGGAATAAAAATACAACAATAGTTGGAGACAAGAATGTATACCTATGGTGGGTTTAAGCTATAACCATCAAAGTAAGATGATGGCTAAAGGCAGAGCAAGGGGCAAAGCTTCTTCCAGTGTCATCTTGGATAACTCTGAAGCCAATTGCTTCTCTAGCATCTCAGCCAAGTCCTCCATTCCCGCTTGTCTCATATTACAAGCACTCTAAATACCAAAACAAACTCTTAAGGAATTTTCAACTCCCAGCGATAAAGATTGTTACACTGTTAACCAATTACCAACGAAATCACACATGAATAAAGGTCAATTTTTCAATTATATGGCAATTCATGATTGGATGACACGCTACATTTCTAGTTAGCACTGTTGCTTGTTAGGAAAAAAAAGAGTAAACCACCATTTGAGTCTGTTACATTAGTTCTTACATATAGTCCCTAGCTAAAAGCTAAAACTAAGGAAATTTTAAATAAGTTCCTGAAAATACAATCTGTCTATCACATTAGTCCAAAAATATAAGAAAATTGTGAATTAATGATAATATTAATAAATGTTTAGGGGCCAAAATGGCAATAAGTAGTTATGTTTAAGGACTTAATGAATTCTAGAGACTTATTAGAAATTTCTTTAATTTCAAGGATGAATTTATGTGACAATGCATTACACTTTCACGAACCAAAATGATGATTCACTAAAGGCAAAAACTGTAACTGATACAAAGCAATTGAATTTCCAAACTGAACAAGGAATATTGAAGATTCCATTCGTAACATGAGGAACCCAAAAACTAACTAAAAAAGCAATTAAATTTCCAGCATACGAGGTTTAGCTCAGTCATTATTTGAGTCTTTGCATAAAACAAGAACCCCACATGCATGCGCATTACGCATGTCATGTTTCAACTTTCGCCCATTTCCTCCACAACCGAACAAAACCAAAGACTAATTGATAAAACAGTGATGAAATCACAACGACAAGAACAAAGATAACAAGAAAAAAGAAATTAGAACCCCATCACCGAAAATTCACAAAATCAAGTTAAAATCATTAACAGCATACTCCAATAATTCTAGGAAAAGGTAAAGAAGCAAAACCCATTAAAGAAAACACCAAAAAAAAAAGTGGGGTATTGATTAAAAACCCAAAAACAATTATTTTAAGTGAAAAGAAAAAAGAAAAGAAAAATGAGAACCTGTGAAAGGACTCGAATTTTTTCGAGCTTGTCAACGAAGGTGGAGCCAGCCTCCCTCTGGAGAATGTCGTTGAGAAGGTTCCCTAGCAATTTACAGTCATCTTCGAAGCCCTGGAAGGAGATTTCCTCCGCTATGTCGTCAGTGATGTCCGTCATTGTAATGTTCCCACACACACACACAACAAAAAACTTAACACACACAAAAAAAAACGAATACAGAAGAAGAAGAAAGAGAGTGAGAGAGAGGGTTAATATGTGTGTGGTTGAAGGAGTGAGTAGAGGAGAAAGTGGTGGCATATAATAAGGTGGCAAACAATAACTAACTGGCGCGGAGGAAGGGACCGTTGTGAAATTGTGACGTTTTACTTCCATCCACTTTATAGATTAATACATAAATTAACAATTCTTTTCTCCAATGTTTTAGGATCATATTATTATTATAATATTAATTTAAACTAAGGATTAAGTCTATACTTTAATGCTTAAAATTTGAATGCAGAAAAAGTATTTATTTATGGTGTGCTTAAAATTCGAATGCATGAAAAATATTCATTTATGGTGTAACTTAGTCAACTGAGCACTGAATTGTTATAAATTTATTTGACGAGTTTGATTTTTATGAATTAAAAAAATTTATATATTAATCATAGTATGCTAGAAAGTGCATTTGCTTTTATCGTAGAAATATTGGAGTATTTAATAATAATAATATTATAACTCTAATTGTATATTAATTAAAATATCTAGGTATATTATTGGTGTATTTTAAGTGTGTTAATAAGTTATATTATTGGTTTATTTTAAGATAATATCTAGGTATAATTTGTTAACGTACTCATATTAAAAAAACAAGTATATATACATTAGTAAACTGGTATATATATTAAAAAAATTCAAAATGTTATTTTTTTGTCAAGATCTAAGCTTGAACATCTGAACCTAAGTAGCATTTTTTAGTTAAATTTTAAATGTAATTTTTGGTGATTAAAAACAATCATAAATTACAAAATAAAAATTAAAAAATCAAATCACAATTTGTGGCTGTACAAAAACCACCACACACGTCCAAGGCAAGAGATTCAGATTGAGGGCCCAATTGGTGGCTAGAACAACGGTGTTGCTGGCAAAGTTCAATGTAATCACTGACAACACCATCATAGTCACCCAACGCATCATCAAGAAGCTTCCAATAGGGACAAACTTCAGGCTCACAAATTGCAAGTCCACCCCCGCAAAGCCTCCACCCTACACTCTCACAGATCTGGTTGTCGATGTAGAGGCATCCATCGGAGGAAGAGGCAGTGGTGCACAGTGTCAGGGTTGAGCCAACAGAGGAGGTGGAAGGGCCGACTTGATGAGGAGGAAGTCATCGTCGGAGTCCTAGATTTGGAGGGAGAGAGAAAGAGGGGAAGGCGAACCACTTGTCATCGAGGTTGTCATGGAGGTGAGAGGAGGAGGGACAAGGGCAATAAGGCTTCGGAGTAGAAACAAAGAGGACGAAGGGTAGAGAAAGAGAAGGAAGAGAGGCTGGGATCGTTGGATTAGAGAGAGAGAGAAAGAGAAAGGGAAAGAAAAAGAAAAAGTAGGATAGTGCCTAATTTTTAGTGGACACACATGAGAAACTTAGGTTCGGATTCGTCCAAACCTAACTTCGGGCCAAAAAATAACACATTTCTATTTTGTGAGAACGAAAAACAAACAAAAAAATTTACAGAGATATATTCCAAACATTTTGACATTTATAAGAACAAAAAATATATTTTAGTCTTATTTTTATTGTTAAAAAATGAGTAATGCTACTAACATACTCTTTAACACACTCCTTCATACACACTTTTCTCCAATGTGTTAAAATGTATTGAAAACTGCAAAATCAAGAGAGAGAAAGTCATTGAATACTATGTGGGACTCACTGAATTTTGTGATTTCAAATAAATTTCAACAAATGAGAGAATGTGTTCAAAAGAATGTGTGACCCTAACATTTCTCGTTAAAAAATATAGTAGTTTACCTATATAATTGTCCTTTAGTTTATGTTAATCTAAATTAAGAGTGATTTTTTTGTTCAAATGAAAGGATACTAGATGCTAATATAGACCTTCTAATTTTTAAGTGGGTCTATGTTAACATTCCCCATTTATAGATAGATATATGAGGAATGTATCTTATATGAGGGTTAGAAGATTAAATTTGGACTGTCTAATCAAACATGAATGATCAAGATTTAATGTCATGTGACCAATTAACCACTTAAAAATTCATGTTATTTTTTTAATAAATCATGTGAATTTTTTAGATTAAACCTTAATACTCCACATATAAGATGTTTCCTCTTATTGGTATTGTTGTAAACTCAACGATGGTTTTTGATAAAACCGTTGTGCTTAGCTTTAAACCAAAGATTGTTTTGCAAAAACCGGTGTGTTAAGCTTCAAATCAAAGAAGATTCTATAAAAATCATCTTGAACACCTTCTTTTAAAGACGGTTTTTCAAATTAAAAAATATTAGTCAATTATTGTTTCATAAAATAAAATAGTAAACAAAATGAAAAATTATTTAAAATGAATTTTTGTAACCATTTTTCTGGCAATTTAATTTTTTTTAACCGACTTGACTTGTTCATCATCAATTTCTTTTTTTTAGTTTTTTCTTCTTGGGTTTTCTTGACCAATGACATGGACAATTCATGTGTTTTCCAAAAAATAAAATTATGGTTTTCATCAGTTTTCAATTGAATTGACTAATATTTTTTTATTTTTTCCTATATATTAATCAGAATATGCTAGACTCATAGAAAAATCATATTTTATAAGAAAGGTAACTTTTTAATTGTCAAAGTGCATTTGCTTTTATCATAGAAATATTGGAGTATTTGGTAATAATAATAATAATAATAATAATAATAATAATAATAATATAACTATATAACTCTAATTATATATTAATTAAAATATCTAGGTATATTATTGGTGTATTTTAAGACAATATCTAGGTATAACTTGCTAACGTATTCATATTAAAAAAAAAAACAAGTATATATACATTTATATTAAAAAAATTCAAATATGTTATTTTTTTGTCAAGAGTTAAGCTTGAATGCATTTGAACCTAAGTGACATCTTTTAGTTAAATTTTAAATGTAATTTTTTCAGATTGAGGGCCCAATTGGTGGCTAGAACCACGGTGTTGCTGGCAGAGTTCTATGTCATCACTGACAACACCATCATCGTCACCCAACGCATCATCAAGAAGCTTCCAATAGAGGCCAACTTCAGGCTCACAAATTGCAAGTCCACCCTCGCAAAGCCTCCACCCTACACCCTCGCAAATCTGGTTGTCGATGTAGAGGCATCCATCGGAGGAAGAGACAGTGGTGCACAGTGTCAGGGTTGAGCCAACAGAGGAGGTGGAAGGACCGACTTGATGAGGAGGAAGTCATTGTTGGAGTCCTAGATTTGGAGGGAGAGAGAAAGAGGGGAAGGCGAACCACTTGTCATCGAGGTTGTCATGGAGGTGAGAGGAGGGGGCAAGGGCAAGAAGGGTTCGGAGTAGAAATAGAGACTGCGAAGGGTAGAGAAAGAGAAGGAAGAGAGGTTAGGATCATTGGATTAGAGAGAGAGAGAGAGAAAGGGAAAGAAAAAGTAGGATAGTGTCTGGTTTTTAGTGGACACACATCAGAAACTTAGGTTCGGATTCGTCCAAGCTTAGCTTCGAACCAAAAAAACAACACATTTCTATTTTGTGAGGATGAAAAACATACTGAAAATTTTGCAAGGATAAATTCCGAACATTTTGATATTTATAAGAACAAAAAATATATTTTAGCCTTGTTTTTATTGTTAAAAAAAAAAAAGAGAAATGCTACTAACATATTCTTTAACACACTCCTTCATACACACTTTCTCTTATGTGTTAAAATGTATTTAGTTGAAGAACAAGTTCCACAAAATCTTGAACCTACCAAGTGTGATGGTTGGGATTGGTATGAGTGGGATCATTTGCCACACCCTTTGGTTGGGCCTCTTGAGAAAATGGTCAAAGGAGCTTTCGACCCATTTCCAATTTGATTCTGGTAATTGGTATGATTTTTTTTGTGAGGATTCTTGGATAATCGTACGTTTGGGTTAGGTTTAATATGTTTTTGTATGGAATTTTTGTTTAGTCTAACTTATTGTGATGAAAACAATTATGGTTTGAATCGGCATTCAGGATGCACATGAACTTGCAAAATGTCTAATTCGGAAGCAATATTGATATTGTTTGAATTACGTTCCATTTATTCAAACTTATTTATTAAAAATATTTTTTAAATAAAATAAATAGATTTTTTATATTTTGAGATGTTTTAAACTGCTTTTGGTTTAAAAAATAATAATTTTCTACTTATTTTTTAGAAGTTAACTTTATATGTTTCTTAAAAAAACACTTATTTCACATTTTTTTAAAGTTTAAACAAACTGATCCTTAGTTAAATAATAAAACAATCAATTATTTTGTTACAAATTAATGTAAAAATAAAAAATAATTAATAATTCAATTTTTTTAATATAAAAATTTAAATAACATTGAAGTCTAACTTTTGACAAAGAAAGAATATAATAAAAAAATTAAATTAAGAGGCGAAATTCATTTCATTATACATAACTATATTATTTGATGAATATTTTTTAATTTTTTATTATTGTAATTAAGTTGTTTTTATTATACATATAAACAACAGGATTTTGGTTATATATATATATATATATATATATATATATATATATATATATCAAGTGTTAGATCATAAATTTTACTCTCAAAAAGTTTCAACATTATATTCATGAACATCAAATCCGTTATCTTCAAAATATCGTCTAAATGGATGGACAAAATCTAGTATTGTTTTCTTCTAAAGTCAATTCATTAGAAGACATTGTGGACATTTTTTTGGTACATTTAAGATCATGGTCATAGTTAAAAAAAACATGATTAAATCATTTTTTTCTACTAGCATTCCAATCTAGGAGCTTGTTTCGAATTTAAAATGGGAGAGAACCATGGCTTGAGACTTGGGAGCTTGAGGAACGAGAGTAAAATTCAAAGGAAATCTTAATATATATTTATACAAATCAAGTTAAGTCTTCAGCCAATGTTTCTCGCCCAAACATAAAAAAGGCTTTATGTATTTTTTTTTCCAATTTGTTATTGGAATTTTGGCAAGAGTATTAAATCCCTGAGGTAACAATAGCGATAAGTAGAGTCGTCTCTACAAGAACTTGTGCAATAATTAGGTTATTTAATAATAAATTTAATAGACTATGAATTTCAATGTGATTAAGTGATCAAAAGTAAAGTCTTAAAAAAAGTAACTATAAATAGAAATATCATAAGAAAATGGTTAAATTGTAATTTTAGAATTTTCTTAAGTCTTTTTTTGTGAAAACTAAAGTTATCATTTGAAGTATAACTTGATTAAAAGAGATAAAAAAATTTCACAAAAACAAGTTTAAACGATGGAAACATATTTTAAAAAATAGAATATGTTTTTCAAACAAGATCAAATTCAAACACATCTTTTGATGTTGTTTGAAAAATTTTAGAACTTGAACTTCATTTATTCTTCATAGGATTCGACAAATCCTAAAAGAATGTCTTGTGAGACAATTTCTGCGAAACGAATCTCAGACACAAAGTACTAAATGAAATCTTAAATATCATCTTTAATGTTGTATCAGATCATGACTTACTTATACTTCCGTCTGAAATATCAAACAGAAGATCATGAAGCATAATCTGATATCACATAAGACAAAACTTTTAACCTTTGTATTTATTTGCATCTAATCAAAATAATTAAGGGTCTTGATTCGTCTTAAAATATATTTTGACTTAACAATAACAAAAAGTAAAGATAATTGCATAAGAGTAAAGAGTTAAAAAGGAAGAAAGTTAGGAATAGGAAAAATTGTCAAGGGTAAACCTTGCGTACCTTGAGTTCCTATGAAGATGGAACTTAGTAATGGAAAGGGCCCATCAAGGGTGAATCTTGGGTTTGTCGAGCCTTGGACCAAGGACGTGTTTGCCCTGGGTTTTGTCACTTCCATGGAGTTGTGTCGAGGCTTACCAAGGACGGGCCTTGGATTTTGTAAACCCTTATGGATCAGCAAGCGCGAAGGTTGGGTTTGATGAGTCTTGCGTGCAGTGCAAGTATTGTGCTCTTACATACACGCCTCTTACAAAGTGGCAGGTACTGGAGACACGGTGGTGTCTATCAGTGGGACTCACCAAAGGAGGACCTTGGGTTTCGCAAGCCCTTTGGAGGATTGACCAGGGAATTTTCCGACTTGGGTTTTGAGCACCGTACTCTTGCATACATTGCATACATATCACTCGCCATGGGTGGTATGCACTGAAGACGTGGTGATATGATTCTGCATATATGTCACTTGCCGTGAGTGGCACACACTGGAGACTTGGTAGAGTGCTTGTGGGCATATGTCACTCAGCGTGGGTGACATGTACTGAAGTCACAGTGATGCGCTCTTACATCTTAACAAACTGGGCTAAGTATCCAGCCTGTATAAGTTCTTCGATCTTGCCGTTCAAGGCCCAACAATCTTTGGTGTTGTGTTCAATACTGCGGTGAAACTTGCAGTACTTGGTTGCGTCTGACCCTGGCCTCAGAGATTTCATTTGGGGTAGCCGGACAGGTACCTCCAGGTCGAAGGCTTCCTCAAGAATCGTGGTACGATTGGCCGTCAAGGGTATCTAACGCTCATACCGGGCCTTTTGGAGAGAGGTTGGCACTTGTCTAGCTTGTGCCTCTTGTCTGACTTGTGCAAGTAGGTCTTGGTGTTTGCTTTGCACCTTTCACACTTTTGTTTGACTTGGTAGACTTCATTCCAGAATTTGGACATTTCTTCTATCTGGATGTAACCCTTGGCTCGTTCGTGCGGCTCATCCATGCTACCAGGTAGTTTTTTGCACAAACTATCTACGAACTTGCTAGGGTGTAGTGCGAGAAGCATGGAATGCAACTTTATCTCAGGGTTGAGATTTCGGATCTGGACGACTGTGCGCCCAAATTTGCCAATGAACTTTCTGAGGGATTCATCGTCTGCTTGTCGTAGATTGGCCAAGGCAGCCAAGGTCATGCAATGAGACCTACTGGTGGCGTACTGCACACTGAATCGTTCGATGAGGGTGTCGAAGCTATCTATGGATCTTGGTGGGAGTCCACCATACCATGTCAATGTTGCTCCCTCGAGGGATATAGGGAAGACACGACATAGAATTGTGTCGTCATTGGTGTAAAGGTTTGTCTATGTTAGGAAGGCGTCCAAATGCTCGTCTGGATCTGTTGTCTCATCATACCGCTCGAGGTTAAGTGATTTCCACCCCAAGGGTATGTCTACCTCCATAACGCGGTCGATAAAAGGATGTCAATGGACAGTCTGTGTTGTTGGACGATGCATGAGAGAGACTCAGATCGTCTGCAGTGTTGCTTGAGCGTCGGGGGTGTGATTCCCCTATAAGACTTTTTATGTTATGTTCACTTAACCAAGTCGTGTGTGCCTCGTTTAAACGAGTTTATTAGAAATGCCTAATGCTATGAACCCACTTGTAGTATAAAAAGGTGGCCTAAAACACAAAGCAACGGTTCCAAAGTTTATGAATTCCAAGGCACAAAGGTAAGAGAGAGTTGTGTGGTGGTTTCCATGCTTAGAGATTCATCCCTAATTGTCTGTTTATTAATTTTTCTTTTCCCATGGTTATGAGTAGCTAAATCCTTTGTTTGTTGGGATTTAATGTAATTGGATACTGCTCACATGTAATTATTGTATTTTCCTTATTCAATAAAGTACTATTATTGTTTCTCTTCTATATTTATTATTTGTTCTTGGTCTGATCATCTTATTGCATGATTCTCTCTATTCAATTGCTTTGCAAAATTAAATTGGATTGAGAACAAAAGAGATCAACCAATGAACTTTATGCCTAGGGATAGGGTAACGATTATTGGTTATCATTTAAAACCCTAGTTCATATTGTTGGTCAATTGATTATATTACTCAAGGGATTGATAGTGCAATCAAGACACTTTGGTTTTCTCACTTAAAAGATTAAGGTTAGCAAAAATTGCAGGAATAATTTGTAATGCATGTTACGTTAACCCAATGAAGTTAATCTCCAATGATTTCATCCATTGATACAAACCAAGTTTTCTGGGCACACTAAGCTTTTGAAAAAAATCAACAATCAACTTTATTCCTTTTTAACTCTTTACTCTTATGCAATTGTCTTTACTTTTTGTTATTGTTAAGTCAAAAGATATTTTAAGATGAATTAAGACCCTTAATTATTTTTATTAGATACAAATAAATACAACGGTTAAAAGTTTTGTCTTATGTGATATCAGATTATGCTTCATGATCTTCTGTTTGATATTTCAGACAGAAATATGAATAAGTCATGATCTGATACAATATTAAAGATGACATTTAAGACTTCATTTAGTACTTTGTGTCTGAGGTTCATTTCGCAGAAATTGTCTCACAAGACATTCTTTCAGGATTTGTCGAATCCTATGAAGAATAAATGAAGTTTAAGTTCTAAAAGTTTCCAAACAACATCAAAAGATGTGTTTTACTGTGATAGATCTACTTTGACTAAAAGGAACTGATTTTTTGTTATAGTGATCAACACGAAAGCCAATCATAGTGGTTTTCCTACATGAAGCAGGATATGCGTTTAATGCAAGCATTAAATGATCTAATAACCACAAGCTTCAGATGCAAGCTCAAAGGAAAATTATAATCGTTTAGAAACAACAAACACTTGAAAATGAAAACCTATAAATACTAGATGCTTTGAAGAAATGAGTAACGATTCTTTATGTAGAAAACTCTTTGTATATTCTTATAAAGTTTGAAAAGCTCTCAAAACATCTTGAATACTCTAAGACAAAAAACTAAATGCTTAGATTTCACATTTGTTTGTAAGATGATTAAGATTTAATCAGTTAGCAAATCAAACAACATATCTTCTGATTTTTATAGAACCAACAGTGGCTTGGTAGGACAAAGAATATTCGGTTGTTAAAGCTTGACGATAAACTTTGTTGTGAGAGCTAAAAGTAACCGTGACAAATACTTGTAACTTTTGTGAAATTAGTGAAACTTGATTGCTAACCAAAAATTGAACTTAGTCTGAATGGTAGAGACAAACCAATATAAATATGTGTCTTACTTTCTTTTTAGTTATCTTTTGTCTTAAACTGACATAGTGTTTGAATTTGATCTTGTTTGAAAAACATATTCTATTTTTTAAAATATGTTTCCATCGTTTAAACTTGTTTTTGCGCAAATTTGTTATCTCTTTTTATTAAGTTATACTTCAAATGATAACTTTAGTTTTCACGAAAAAAGACTTAAGAAAATTCTAAAATTACAATTTAACCCCTTACGATATTTCTATTTGTAGTTACTTTTTTTAAGACTTTACTTTTGATCACTTAATCACATTGAAATTCATAGTCTATTAAATTTATTATTAAATAACCTAATTATTGCACAAGTTTTTGTGGAGACGACTCTATTTATCGCTATTGCTACCTGAGGGATTTAATACTCTTGTCAAAATTCCAATAACAAATTGGAAAAAAAATACATAAAGTCTTCGTTAAGTTTGGGCGAGAAACATTGGCTGAAGACTCAACTTGATTTGTATAAATATATATTAAGATTTCCTTTCAATTTTACTCTCATTCCTCAAGCTCTCAAGCCATGGTTCCCTCCCATTTTAAATTCGAAACAAGCTCCTAGATTGGAATGCCAGCAGAAAAAAATGATTTAATCATGCTTTTTTTAACTATGACCATGATCTCAAATGTACCAAACAAATGTCCACAATGTCTTCTAATGAATTGACTTTAGAAGAAAACAATACTAGATTTTGTCCATCCATTTAGACGAAATGATTAGACACATGATATTTTGAAGATAAAGGATACCCGTTCTCGGTCCTTC